>NW_026892038.1:0-43946 GCF_015708825.2 Lethenteron reissneri
TCCCTCCTCCCGCCGCCCCCCGACTGCCCACCACCACCGCCACCACCACCGCCACCACCGCCGCCACCACCACCACCGCCACCACCACCACCGCCACCACCACCACAACCGCCACCACCACCGCCACCACCACACCACCACCACCGCCATCACCACCACCTCCGCCGCCACCACCGCCACCACCACCGCCACCCACCACCACCACCGCCACCACCGCCACCACCACCACCGCCACCACCACCACCACCACCACCGCCACCACCACCACCACCACCACCGCCGCCACCACCACCACCGCCACCACCACCACCACCACCGCCGCCACCACCACCACCACCACCGCCGCCGCCGCAGCCGTGGAGAAAGTGCCGCTGGATGGGCGAGTGACGCAGGGTCCGGAGGGTGACCTGCATTTCGCCAATGTGCTCCCCGGCGACGAGGGTGACTACGTGTGCCACGCTCGCTACCCGCACACGGGCACCATCCGCTACAAGCAGCCGCTACGGCTGGTCGTCACACGCAGTGAGTGGCGGCAGCGGTGGCAAACGCCGGGAAGTGCGTGCATGGACGTGTGCGTGTGTGTGTACGTGTGTGCGTGTGTGTGTACGTGTGTGCGTGTGTGGACGTGTGTGTGTGTACGTGTGTGTGCGTGGACGTGTGTGTGTGTGCGTGGACGTGTGTGCGTGGACGTGTGTGTGTGCGTGTGTGCGTGGACGCGTGTGTGTGTGCGTGGACGTGTGTGTGTGCGTGCGTGGACGTGTGTGTGTCTGTGTGGCCGTGTGTGTGTGTGGACGTGTGCGTGTGTGTGTACGTGTGTGTGTGTACGTGTGTGTGTCCGTGTGTGTGTACGTGTGTGTGTGTGCGTGTGTGTGCGTGTGTGTGTGTGCGTGTGGTGTGCGTGGACGTGTGTGTGTGTGCGTGGACGTGTGTGTGTGTGTACGTGTGTGTGTGTGTGTGCGTACGTGTGTGTGTGCGTGTACGTGTGTGTGTGCGTGTGTGTGTACGTGCGTGTGTGGACGTGTGTGTGCGTGTGTGTGCGTGGACGTGTGTGTGTGTGTGTACGTGTGTGTGTGGACGTGTGCGTGTGTGTGCGTGGACGTGTGTGTGTGTACGTGTGTGTACGTGTATGTACGTGTGTGTGTGTGTACGTGTGTGTGTGTACGTGTGTGTGTGCGTGTGCGTGTGTACGTGTGTGTGTGTGCATGTAGATGTGTGTGTGTGTGGACGTGTGTGTGTGTACGTGTGTGTGTGTGCGTGTGTGGACATGTGTGTGTGCGTGGACGTGTGTGTGTGGACGTGTGTGTGTGCGTGTGTGTGTGTACGTGTGTGTGTGTACGTGTGTGTACGTGTGTGTACGTGTGTGCGTGTGCGTGTACGTATGCGCGTGTTCACATAACCGTCACCGGTGTTGCCCTACTCGGGAATCAACTCGCCTCATGGCCAGCTTTTGTAGCGCAGTGTAGACGCTAGCCACTGTGCCACCGCTCCCGGATGATGCACACGCAGAGCGTCCGTCAAAAAGCCGGCCGGTGTTCGTGGAGCCCGCGGGGGAGTCGAGCAGCAAGGTGGTGCTCACCGGGGAGACGCTGCTGTTGACGTGCATCACACGAGGCCTGTACGTACACACACGCATGCACACGCACAAGACAAAGACCCCCCGTATAGCCTTAACAGACTGTAGGGGCAAGTGCTGTTAGCAAGCACCTACGAAGGCCGGAACGGCACACGAGGGGGTGGGTGGCCAGCAAACCACGCCCGACTGCCTTTGTATCCCCAGTGGCGATGTTTACACACCGCACCAGGTACTCATTTAAGGCTGAGTCGACCTAGGGGAGGCCCGGTACCGGTTCAGATAATCGTCACTGTTGTGTGTTGGCCGTGAGCGGGGAATCGAACTCGTGTCGCCGGGTTCGTCTAGCGCAGCGGCGCTAACCACTACACTACCGCTCCCCACACACACGACACACACATCTACACACACACACAAGTGCAACACAACAACAACCGCCATTCGCCACTAAGTGGCGTTGCCGTCACTTGCGCCAGGCCATGTGCGCCTTGAGGCTACCACGTGAATGTCGAACGCCCGCTGGCAGGAGGTCACGGGGCAGACCCAGCAGGTGCCACGGGTCAACTGACACACACACACGTGCACACACACACACACACGTGCGGCGTGTGTGTGCGTGTGCGTTCCCTGTGTGTGTGTGCGTAGCCCCACGCCGGAGGTGAGCTGGAGCAAGTGGGGTGGGATGTTGTTGTCGTCGGATGAGGAAGCCGCCCCCCTCGCCGCACCCCCCGGCACGGCTCCGGCACGAGGCCGGCACGACCCCGGCACGACGCTGGCCATCCGCAACGCGACGCTGTCACACGGCGGCAGCTACCAGTGCCGCGCCGTCAACAGCGAGGGCGTGGCGCTGCACACCGTCACGGTCACCGTGGAAGGTGTGCGCCTGTGTGTGTGTGTGCACCTGTGTGTGTGTGTGTGTTTGCGCCTGTGTGTGTGTCTGTGTGTGTGTGTTTGTGCCTGTGTGTGTGTCTGTGTGCCTGTGTCTGTGTGCACCTGTGCGTGCGTGTGCCTGCGTGTGCCTGCGTGTGCGTCCGTGCGCCTGTGTGTGTGCCTGCGTGTGTGCGTGCGTGCGTGTGCGTGCGTGTGCCTGCGTGTGCGTGTGCGTGCGCCTGTGTGCGTGCGTGTGTGTGTGCGTGCGTGTGCGTGGCGTGTGCGTGCGTGTGCCTGTGTGTGTGCCTGCGTCTGTGCGTGTGCGTGCATGTGTGTGGCCTGTGTGTGTGCCTGTGTGTGTGCCTGTGTGTGTGCGTGTGTGTTGTCTATGTGCGTGCCTGTGTGTGTTTGTGCCTGTGTGTGTATGTGTGCCTGTGTGCACCTGTGTGTTGCCTGCGTGTGTCTGTGTTCACCTGTGTGCTGCGTGTTGGTATGTGTGTGCGTGCGTGTGCCTGCGTGCGTGTGCCTGTGTGTGTCTGTGTGTGGTGTGGCCTGTGTGTGTGTGTCTGTGTGCCTGTGTGCGTGTGCGCCTGTGTGTGTCTGTGTGTGCCTGTGTGTGTGTCTGTGTGCCTGTGTGTGTGTGCCTGTGTATGTGTGCGTGCGTGTGCCTGTGTGTATGTGTGTGCCTGCGTGTGTGTGTGCCTGCGTGTGTGCGTGCCTGTGTGTGTGCCTACGTGTGTGCGTGGTGTGTGTGTGTGTGCGTGGTGTGTGCGTGCGTGTGTGTGCGTGCCTGTGTCTGCGTGCGAGTGTGTGTGCGTGTGCCTGCGTGTGTGCCTGCGTGTGTGCCTGTGTGTGTTTGCGTACGTGTGCCTTCGTTGTGTGCCTGCGTGTGTGTTGTGTGCCCGCGTGTGGTGTGCATGCCGTGTGGTCGTGCCTTGCGTGCGGGGCCTGCCTGCGTGTGTGTGTGTGCGTTGTGTGTGTGTGCGTGCGTGTGCGTGGTGCCTGCGTGCGTGTGCCTGCCTGCGTGCGTGTGTGTGCGGTGTGTGTGTGCGTGTGTGTGTGTGTGCGTGTGTGTGCGTGTGTGCGCGTGGCGGAGTGGTGGCTCAGGTGTTAGCGCCACTCCGCTACGAACCCGGCAACAACCTCGAGTTCCCATTCACAGCCGGGGGTCTGCCTCCATTCTCCCTCCGCTGTCTGGTGGTGCTGCTGCTGCTGGGGTGGTGGTCCCTGTCTATAGGAAGCCGGCCACACCGATGGTGACTGACACCTCGCTTTGTTCATTTCCATCAGCCGCCTTTCCCTATCGCAGGTGGGGACCCCCCCCCCCACCCACCCACCCCCCCTGTCTGGTTCTGCCTTGACACTCGCTGGTGCCCGCGCGACACTTGCTGGTGCCGTGTGAAAGTCACGTGGGTTTGTTCGTCCGAGAGCCGGTCCGCCTGTGAGCTACGTAGCTCAGTGGACCTGCCTGGTAACCACACATGTGTGATGTCTAGTTGACAAGCAAGGGACATTGTCTAACCCCTCCTCCCCCCCTGTCCACCTCCGCCCCCCCATCCTCCTCCTTCCTCCCTCCTCCTCCTCCCCCCCCTCCCTCCTCCTCCCCCCACTCCCTCTCCCCACCCCTCCTCCTCCTCCCCCCCCCTCCTTCCACCCCTCCCTCCTCCCCCCTGCCTCCTCCTCCCCCCTCTCCTCCTCCTTACCCCCTTTTCCTCCTCCCCCCTCCTCCTCCTCCCCTCGCTCCCCCTCATCCTCCCCCCTCGCCCCCCCCCCCCCCCCCCCCCCTCCCGCCACATCTGCAGCGAAGCCGCACCTGGTTCGCTCCGCTGCCAGAGACGCCGCAGCTACGCGACGGGGGACAGCGCCCAAGCCTCACGTGCCTTCGCAAGCGGATCTCCCCGCACCGACCATCCGCTGGTTCCTCAACGGGCTGTGTGCCATCGCCGCGTGGTGAGCGACAGCGGGGGGGGGGGGGGGGTCCGTCTCGCTCGACCACTATCGCCCCGCCCGGCATCACTCGCGGGGATCGATCGCACGCCTCGCTCGCCCGCTTGTCCACGACGTGGCACGTGCACACGCTCGTCAGCCGACGCTCGGTCGACCGATCGCGGTAAAATCACACGCTCGGTCAACCAGTCGCCCGCTCACCGGCCCCCACTCACTCGCCGCTCACTCATCCGCTCACTCGCCCGCTCACTCGCCCGCTCACTCGCCCGCTCACCCGCCCGCTCACTCGTCCGCTCACTCGCCCGCTCACCCGCCCGCTCACCCGCCCCACTCACCCGCCCGCTCACTCGCCCGCTCACTCGCCCGCTCACTGGCCCGCTCACTCGCCCGCTCACCCGCTCCGCTCACCCGCCCGCTCACTCGCCCGCTCACTCGTCCGCTCACTCGCCCGCTCACCCGCCCGCTCACCTGCCCACTCACTCGCCCGCTCACTCGTCCCGCTCACTCGCCCGCTCACTTGCCCGCAATGTGCACGCCCTCACCCAGCCGGTCGCACGCTCACCCACAGGACGTAGCGAAGTGAGCCGGATCACGCCGCGTTGCGCTAATGCATCCTGCCAAACAATGCCAAATCGCGCTCAGACCATTCCACATCGTGGTTAAAATCGTTCCGCATCGTGCGCCGAGACCGCGCCAACCGTGCCGGGCGTCGTGCCGCCGTGCCACGGAGCAGAAGCCCCCGCGGTGCCGGACCGGCGGGTGGACCGCAACTTCCTGACGCTGACCCGGCTGCGGGAGGAAGACACCGGCGTGTACCAGTGCCAGGCCTCCAACCGTCACGGCACCATCCTGGCCAACGCCTACGTCAACGTTCTGGGTGAGAGCCGCACGTAGCCAACTATGACGGTCGGAGGTGCGGGGGAAGGACGACTGAGTCTCTGTGCGAATCTGTGGGTCTCTGTGTGGTGAGTCTGTCGGTCTCTGTGTGGTGAGTCTGTGGGTCTCTGTGTGGTGAGTCTGTGGGTCTCTATGTGAGTCTGTGGGTCTCTGTGTGAGTCTGTGGGTCTCTGTGTGAGTCTGTGGGTCTCTGTGTGGTGAGTCTATGGGTCTATGTGTGAGTCTATGGTTCTCTGTGTGAGTCTATGGGTCTCTGTGTGAGTCTCTGGGTCTCTGTGTGAGTGTGGATCTCTGTGTGAGTTTGTGTGTGAGTCTCTGGGTCTCTGTGTGAGTCTATGAGTGTCTGTGTCTGTGTAAGTCTACTAGCTGTACTACCCCGGCTTCGCCCGGGGACTTGTATCCACCACGGCCGGCCGCCTTGTCTCCCCAGTGGCGATGTTAATACGCCACACCAGTTACTCGTTTGAGGCTGAGTCGACCTATGGGAGGTTCAAATAATCTTGACTGGTGGTGGCCATGAGCGGGAATCGAACTCGGTTCGCCGGGTTGGTAGCGCAGCGTAGCGTTAACCACTACACCCACCGCTCCTCACACACACAGACGCACAGACACACACACAGACACACACACAGACACACGCAGACACACACAGACAGACACAGACAGACACACAGACACACAGACAGCACGCTAACCACTACACTACCGCTCCCCACACACCACACACGCACACACACAGACACACACACAGACACACACACACAGACACACAGACAGACACACACACACAGACACACAGACAGCACGCTAACCACTACACTACCGCTCCCCACACACCACACACGCACACACACAGACACACACACAGACACACACACAGACCACACACACAGACACACACACACAGACACACACACACAGACACACACACACAGACACACACACAGGCAGCACGCTAAGCACTACACTACCGTTCCCCCTACACACCACACACGCACACACACAGACACACACACAGACACACACACAGACACACACACAGACACACACACAGACACACACACACAGACACAGGCAGCACGCTAAGCACTACACTACCGTTCCCCCTACACAACACACGCGCACACACACAGACACACACACAGACACACACACACAGACACACAGACAGACACACAGACACACACACAGACACACACACACAGACACACAGACACACAGACAGCACGCTAACCACTACACTACCGCTCCCCACACACCACACACGCACACACACAGACACACACACAGACACACACACACAGACACACAGACAGACACACCACACACACAGCAGCACGCTAAGCACTACACTACCGTTCCCCCTACACAACACACGCGCACACACACAGACACACACACAGACACACACACACAGACACACAGACAGACACACACACACAGACACACAGACACAGGCAGCACGCTAAGCACTACACTACCGTTCCCCCTACACAACACACGCGCACACACACAGACACACACACACAGACACATAGACAGACACACACACACACAGACACAGGCAGCACGCTAAGCACTACACTACCGTTTCCCCCTACACAACACACGCGCGCGCGTCCATAGGTACACATACACGCGCTTGCTGCAGACACACACATACACACACATACATACACGCACATACACACAAACACATACACACACATACACACACATGCATACACACAGACATACACATACATACAAACACACACATACATACACACAAACATACACAATACACACACACATACATACAGACACACACATACATACACACAAACACATACAGACACATACATACACACATACATACAGACACACAGACATACACATAAACACATACACACATAGTCATGACCCGGCTTTGCCCGGGACTTGTATCCACCACGCCCGGCCGCCTTTGTCTCCCCAGTGGCGATGTTAATACGCCACACCAGTTACTCGTTTTGAGGCTGAGTCCCTCACTCGCCACTCTGCCTCCCTCGCCACTCTGTAGAGGACGTGAAATTTGTATGAATTTACCTCAGAGTGGCGTGTTGGGTGTCGAGGCCTAGCACCGTGCAGAGCCTCACGCCTTGCCTGATTTTCCCACCTGGCGAACGCTGGGTACGGGTGCCGGTCCCCCCCCCCCCCGCGCTATTAAAATGGCGTCCACCCCCGCGGCGAAAAGTTGCTACTCGTTGCCAGGGGCAACCGCCGTCCAATGAAAGCGGCGAAGGCGTCGTTAGCTGTTGCCAGGGGCAACCGCCGTCCAATGAAAGTGCGTATGGTCCGAAATCCACACACACATACACAGACAGACAGACATGCCCGATTTTATATATATAGATGTGTCTCAGTGTGTGTATATGGGTCTCTGTGTGAGTCTGTGGGTCTCTATGTGAGTCTGTGGGTCTCTGTGTGAGTCCTCTCGGTAAACATCTGTCTTGCTTCTCCTCGTGTTGCTCCCCCCTTCAAATCCTCCCTCTCCTCCCTCCCCCTCCACATTCCACCTCCTGTGTTCCGTGGAGGGATAACCACTCAGTGTCTCCCTCCGCTCCTCATTCTCCAATCTCCTGTCTCTCTCTCTCACTTCCCTCCTGAAGCTTCCCTCGTCAACTCCTGCCACCACCACCCCCCAAGATCTCCTCCTGCTTCACCTGGTGGCATCTCTGCTGTGGTTCCACAACATTCCTCTACACTGTGAGATCTCTTTTAGCAGTGGCAAAATATAGTAGTAGATTTTTACCCTTTTAAACTGGTACAAAACTGACACCTTTATTCAAGGCATCATGTTTGCAATAACCACAACACAAGTAGTCAAAAAAGCAAACAAAAAGAAGCAATTCTGATAATGATAATAATATGCACTGTCTTTGATGTTGATTGGTCCACACCCGAGACAGCTTTCTTTAGAGCCTAGTCCCCATTGGTGTTGGACTAGATGACACCAGAAGGCGTACCACTGGTAAAAGAGATCTCATAGTGTAAATGCTTACTTAGAGCTCTCAATACTCTGATATTGCACTGTGTTTGAGTTGTATCAAGGACAGTGCATATTATTATCATTATTAGAGTTACTTCTTTTTGTTTGCTTTTTTGACTACTTGTGTTGTGGTTATTGCAAACATGATGCCTTGAATAAAGGTGTCAGTTTTGTACCAGTTTAAAAGGGTTAAAACCTACTACAACATTCCTCTAACTCAGCAACCCTCCCTCCCCCTGTCTCTGCCCCCCCCCACCTCTCCCACAGCCGTGGCCCCACGGATGCTGTCGAAGCCGGACAGGCTGTACACGGCCACAGAGGGACAGGCCGCGTACTTAGAATGTGCCGTGTTTGGGTTGCCACGTCCCAACATCCTGTGGTGAGACCGACGCTGGCCCGGCTACTTTACTGCCTCCATGAACTAAACACTGTCAAGGATGACGTAGTGTAGTTCATACTGGTAATTCTCTAACCCTAATACTGATTTAAAGCTTTCGTGACTGCAGGGATTCATCTTCTTGGTTCTTTCGGTAAAGTCATCACGTAGAAGGGAAATAATAAAATTATAAAAATAGAACATAATAAAATACAATTCTCACGACGTTTCGGCCACAACGCAAGCAGCTGTCCGCAGATGAAGAACTGCTGTATGTGTGTGTGACACACACAGTGAAACTGCTGTGTGTGTGTGTACAACACACACAGTGAAACTGCTGTGTGTGTGTGTACAACACACACAGTGAAACTGCTGTGTGTGTGTGTACAACGCACACAGTGAAACTGCTGTGTGTGAGTGTACAACACACACACACAGCAGTTTCACTGTGTACAACACTCAAGACTCCCTCCCCCCCCCCCCCCTCTTTGCTTACGCCGCGCACCGCCAGGTTCCAGGGCGACCACGGCGCATCCCTGGCGAGCGAGCGCCACCAAACCTTCGCCAACGGCACGCTGCTCATCTCGGACCTGTCGCCTGCCGACTCCGACACGTACACCTGCTACGCAGTCAACAAGCTGCACCACCAGCAGCTCCAGGCACGCCTCTACGTCGAAGGTTTGCACACCGAGACCGATAGACTCATCACAACGAGACCGATAGACTCACACAGAACCATAGACTCACCACACAGAGACCCATAGACTCACACAGACCCATAGACTCATCACACAGAGACCCATAGACTCGTCACACTGAGACCGATAGACTCACACAGACCCATAGACTCATCATGCAGAGACCCATAGACTCATCACACAGAGACCCATAGACTCATCACACTGAGACCGATAGACTCACACAGACCCATAGACTCATCACACAGAGACCCATAGACTCATCACACAGAGACCCATAGACTCATCACACAGAGACCCATAGACTCATCACACAGAGACACATAGACTCATCACACAGAGACCGATAGACTCACACAGACCCATAGACTCATCACACCGAAACCCACAGACTCATCACACAGAGACCCATAGACTCACACAGACCCATAGACTCATCATGCAGAGACCCACAGACTCACCACACAGAGACCCACAGACTCACCACACAGAGACCCACAGACTCATCACACAGAGACCCACAGACTCACCACACAGAGACCCACAGACTCATCACACAGAGACCCATAGACTCATCACACAGAGACCCATAGACTCATCACACAGAGACCCATAGACTCATCACACAGAGACACATAGACTCATCACACAGAGACCGATAGACTCACACAGACCCATAGACTCATCACACCGAAACCCACAGACTCATCACACAGAGACCCATAGACTCACACAGACCCATAGACTCATCACACAGAGACCCATAGACTCATCACACTGAGACCGATAGACTCACACAGACCCATAGACTCATCATGCAGAGACCCACAGACTCACCACACAGAGACCCACAGACTCACCACACAGAGACCCACAGACTCACCACACAGAGACCCACAGACTCACCACACAGAGACCCACAGACTCATCACACAGAGACCCATAGACTCATCACACAGAGACCCATAGACTCATCACACAGAGACCCATAGACTCATCACACAGAGACCCATAGACTCACACAGAGCCATAGACTCATCACACAGAGACCCATAGACTCATCACACAGAGGCCCATAGACTTACACAGACCCAGACTCACCACACAGAGACCCATAGACTCATCACACAGAGACCCATAGACTCACACAGACCCATAGACTCATCACACAGAGACCCATAGACTTACACAGACCCAGACTCACCACACAGAGACCCATAGACTCATGAGTCTATGGGTCTCTGTGTGATGAGTCTATGGGTCCAGCAGAGGTCGTCTCGGCCACGTCCATGCCCTCCCTCCCTTCTCTCGCTCGCAAAGACACGTGGATCCCCCCGCTAACGCAGCATCTTTGTCGGTTATAAACATTCAGGCTGCTTTGCCAATCGCTCGCCGCTGTCTCCCCTTCCCATTGGTAACTGTCCCCCCACAGTCGCCAGCAGCAGCTCGGAGCCGGGAGCGGTGTCACGCGGTGACCCGGCACGGCCCAGCGCCACACCACGCACGCCGCAGGGCGGGGACACAGGCCTCTGGGACTACATCACCACCACCGCCGCAACCGACGCCACGACCGCCGATAGCACCACCACCACCACAACCACTCGGCAGTGCTTCTACGGCGTGAGCACAGCGTCGGCATGCACGCCGCCAGGCAGCGGTGGAGGTGCCAGCGCTGACGACGGTGAGTTCCTCTCCTCCCTCCCGCCACGATCGCAGCGACGCCAAAATGTTAACTACCTCGCCCGATGCGCAGGAGTTTGCGGGTTCGATCCTGACCCTGACGATGCCTGTACGTTTGTTGTCCGCGTGTCTCTCTCCCTGCGGTTGCGTCGATTTCCTTGCGCAATCGCAAGTGAGATTTGTGGGAAAAGTCCACGATGTTTTTCATTTGCCGGACAGCTTCAATGGAGCCAGTTGGATCGCTGTGCACAAGATGGCGGCGATGGCTTGTCTAGTCTCCAGGGGGGTTCGTGTATCAGGTAGATCGATGGTGGCCGCTGATTATGAAAGACGAACCAGGAGGGTCACCAAGGCAGTGAAATGAGTCCGGTCCCAGTGTTTTTTATTATCGATGAAAAGTCACATCGCTCGTGGCACGGGCGACTACGACGCTCGCCGTTGCTGGATTTCTCTCTGCTCTCCGTGACCCCCCGACCCCCCACCCCCAGCCCGCTCCTCGTCAGAAGAAGAGGCGGTCGCCACGACGACTCAGAGCCCCTTCGTCAGCCCCACGGTGGGCGTCGTGGTGGTGGCGGCGGCAATGCTCCCGCTGGTGACGCTTGCAGTGGTCGCCGCGTGCCTGTGAAGGCGGCGGCGGCGGCAGCAGAGCCCCCTGGTGAGCGGCAGTGGCATCGTGAGTGACCAATCAATCAAGCGTCGTGGCAGTACAGGTTCTTTCGGTAAAGTGACGTATAAAGAGAAAATAATAAATTAAATACTAGCATACGACGTTTGGACTGCAACGCAAGCAATCGTCATCAGGTATAAATGAAATGGAAACACAAATCTAGTATACTTAGAAATGTAATACAACAGAGAGTCGGAACAGGACCCTGCGGGGTGGGCTGGTAGGAACGAATAACCAAAGAATATAAACATAATGTATTATTACACTTGTTTAGCCAGGAAAGCCCCACTGAGTCTAAAGGTTTTTGTAGGGTCCTGCCAAGTGTTTGCAGTAGGGGGCGATGTTGCTACACCGAATCGGACGATACGAAGATAGAGTTCGAGGCCTAGTTCTAGGCTTTAGGCCTAGCTCTAGGCTTTAGGCCGCCGTGAGTTAATTTTAAATTTAAATGTTTTTATTATTTATGTAAAAGCTTTAAATTTAAATGTTTCTATTTAAAAGCATCAGGAATGTAACATTGTTAAACATTAACTCCCTTGCACACATGCGGGGGTACGATACGAAGGGAAAGTGATAGGCGTAGTTCGAGGCTTTATGCCTAGCTGTAGGCTTTAGGGCGCTGTGAGTTTTTTATTTAATTTCAAAGTTTTAATTAAAAGCTATCTCAGGGAATTATAAGGGAATGTTACACTTGTTTAGCCAGGAAAGCCTCATTAATTGAAATGTTTTAATTAAAAGCTATCTGAGGGAATTATAAGGGAATGTTACACTTGTTTAGCCAGGAAAGCGTCACTGAGTAAAGGTTTTTGTAGGGTCATGCCAAGTGTTTGCAGTAGGGGGCGATGTTGCTACACGGACGGACGGACGGAAAAACGGACGTACGATATAATCTATTGTAGGCTGGTCCACTTTGTTCCTACCAGTATAACATAACAGTCAACACCCCACCTGGTTGATTACGTTCTTCCTGAGAATGCTAAATTTGAGAGAGAGATAAAACACAAAAGAGTTGTTTCTATTTGTTTGCATTTTGACTGCTTGTGTTGTGGTTATTGCAAACATGATGCCTTGTATAAAGGTGTCAGTTTTTGTACCAGTATAAAGGGTAAACACCTACTACGTGTGTGTAGTTGCCGTGGTGCGGTACCTGTGCTCAGCAGAGACGTTCTCTCCCATTCGCAGGATCTCAAACTCTGGATAGGCGCTCTGTCCTCATCCGTTCACTGGGAACAACAACAGCAACAACAACAACAGCAACAACAACAGCAACAGCCAAACGAGAAAACTCGAACGCTTCCCGAAATATTGTCGTGACCAGGGTGTGGAGACCCACAGACTCACTACACAGAGACCCATAGACTCACCACACAAAGACCCATAGACTCACTACACAGAGAGCCATAGACTCACTACACAGAGACCCATAGACTCACCACACAGAGACCCATAGACTCACTACACAGAGACCCATAGACTCACTACACAGAGACCCATAGACTCACTACACAGAGACCCATAGACTCACCACACAAAGACCCATAGACTCACTACACAGATATCCATAGACTCACTACACAGAGACCCATAGACTCACCACACAGAGACCCATAGACTCACTACACAGAGACCCATAGACTCACTACACAGAGACCCATAGACTCACTACACAGAGACCCATAGACTCACTACACAGAGATCCATAGACTCACTACACAGATCCATAGACTCACTACACAGAGACCATAGACTAACCACACAGAGACCCATAAACTCACCACACAGAGACCCACAGACTCACCACACAAAGACCCATAGACTCATCACACAAAGACCCATAGACTCACTACACAGAGATCCATAGACTCACTACACAGAGATCCATAGACTCACCACACAGAGACCCATAGACTCACCACACAGAGACCCACAGACTCACCACACAGAGACCCATAGACTCATCACATAAAGACCCATAGACTCACTACACAGAGATCCATAGACTCACTACACAGAGACCCACAGACTCACCACACAGAGACCCATAGACTCACTACACAGAGATCCATAGACTCACCACACAGAGACCCATAAACTCACCACACAGAGACCCACAGACTCACCACACAGAGACCCATAGACTCACCACACAAAGACCCATAGACTCACTATACAGAGATCCATAGACTCACTACACAGAGACCCATAGACTCACCACACAAATACCCATAGACTCACCACACAAAGACCCATAGACTCACCACGTAGAGACCCACAGACTCACCACACAGAGACCCTCAGACTCACCACACAGACACCCATAGACTCACCACACAGAGACCCATAGACTTACCACACAGAGATCCATAGACTCACCACACAGACCCATGCACCTAGCCTGGAACAGCAGTCAACTCATGGCACCTGCTGGGTCATTCCCGTGACTTGCTCATGCACCTAGCATGGCACAGCAGTCAACCCACGGCACCTGCAGGGTCTGTCCCGTGACTTCCTCCTCATGCACCTAGCCTGGCACAGCAGTTAACCCATGGCACCTGCAGGGTTTGTCCCGTGACTTCCTCCTCATGCACCTAGCCTGGCACAGCAGTCAACCCACGGCACCTGCTGGGTCTGTCCCGTGACTTCCTCATGCACCTAGCCTGGCACAGCACGGCACCTGCTGGGTCTGTCCCGTGACCTCCTCCTGCACCTAGCCTGGCACAGCAGTCAACCCACGGCACCTGCTGGGTCTGTCCCGTGACTTTCTCATGCACCCAGCCTGGCACAGCAGTCAACCCATGGCACCTGCTGGGTCTGTCCCATGACCTGCACCTAGCCTGGCACAGCAGTCAACCCATGGCACCTGCTGGGTCTGTCCCGTGACTTCCTCCTGCACCTAGCCTGGCACAGCAGTCAACCCATGGCACCTGCTGGGTCCCTGTGACCTCTTCATGCACCTAGCCTGGCACAGCAGTCAACCCATGGCACCTGCAGGGTCTGTCCCGTGACTTCCTCATGCACCTAGCCTGGCACAGCAGTCAACCCACGGCACCTGCTGGGTCTGTCCCGTGACCTCCTCATGCACCCAGCCTGGCACAGCAGTCAACCCATGGCACCTGCAGGGTCTGTACCTTGACTTTTTCATGCATCTAGCCTGGCACAGCAGTCAACCCATGGCACCTGCAGGGTCTGTACCTTGACTTTCTCATGCACCTAGCCTGGCACAGCAGTCAATCCATGGCACCTGCAGGGTCTGTCCCGTGACTTTCTCATGCACCTAGCCTGGCACAGCAGTCAACCCACGGCACCTGCTGGGTCTGTCCCGTGACCTCCTCATGCACCCAGCCTGGCACAGCAGTCAACCCATGGCACCTGCAGGGTCTGTACCTTGACTTTCTCATGCACCTAGCCTGGCACAGCAGTCAATCCATGGCACCTGCAGGGTCTGTCCCGTGACTTTCTCATGCACCTAGCCTGGCACAGCAGTCAACCCACGGCACCTGCTGGGTCTGTCCCTATGATGATAAGCCACTTCGCTAAGCCATCTCTCTCTCTGCGTGTGTGTCTGTCTTTGTGTCTGATAACTTTAATGTACATTGTATTATGGTTGTCATTGTTTGATATGCGCTGCTTGATATCGGGGAAGTTTTTTTTCTCCTGGATGTTTCTGTTGCGCGTCGTCATTTTAAGAATTTTATTTCTTCGTGTTTTTTGTTTGTTGCCGCATGGGTCACGTGGTTATACCTCAAAATAAATGAAACTTTAAACTGAAACTGTCTCCGTGTCTGTGCCTCTGTACATCTGTAACTGGAAGACATCTTCTGTAACGGGAAGACATCTTCTGTAACGGGAAGACTTATTTATACACTACACACTACACTACATTATACACTACTATACACTACACTATACACTACACACTACACTATACACTACACTATACACTACACTATACACTACACTATACACTACACTATACACTAGTGCTGTGCTAGTGACGAATTGGCACGTTCTGTTACGTGACAACCCTCACTAGTTGGTGGTGATGGATTTTAACGACACATTTATATATTTTTGCGATCAAACCCAAAACACCTCTTATGGATTCACCACGTTATGAACATCACATTTGCATTCATACGTTGCTTGCTTAATTGCCTCAGCAACTCGGTGTTTCGTATGGAATCTCGTCTCAAACAATCGAAGGGCGCCCCTAAGTGGCAGCTGCCCCTGTGTGGCACAAGGTGGTTGTGGGGTTTCTGGATAATATTCTTAGGTTTTTTCGGTAAAGTCACGGAGGTAAAAAATTAAAATTAATAAAAGTAAAATAAAAATCACGACGTTTCGATTGCAACACAAGCAATCATCATCAGGTATAAATGAAATAGCAACAAAAAATTCTAACCAGAAAAACTATAGACAGACATATGAGCAGACAGATATCACCAAGATACATAGAGAGACACAGGCACAGAGAGGGAGATCGTCTCTGTGGCGAGGCCTTAAATAGGCAGAGGGGGCGAGGGCAGAGAGAGGGAGGGGGCAGAGACAAAATTAACATGTCAATGAGTGCGGAAAACGCGTAGTGAAGTAAGCAAGTTTGAACATTAGGAGAGAGGGAGAAAGAACACACTAAATTAAATAACCTAGATAATGTCTGGACAATGTCTGGAATTAGCACGATTTAGACCGTGACACCAACATGCAATGGACCTGTGCGTTGTGAGTGACACGTGGCTTGTCTTACATCCGCCGTGAAGCAGACTGCGCATATTTTGGTGAATGTCACTGGGGTAGCCAGCTGTGCCTGTCCGATTTGAACCTTGAACCTCTGCAATGAATAGAGAATGCGCTACCATATTGTGTGCACACACATAGTGTACACACACAATGTACACTCACTCACTGTGTACACACACAATGTACACACACACACAGTGTACACACACAATGTACACACACAGTATACACACAATGTACACACACACACTCACAGTGTACACACACAATGTACACACACACTCACTGTGTACACACACACACAGTGTACACACACAATGTACACACACACTCACTGTGTACACACACACATAGTGTGCACACACAATGTACACACACAGTATACACACACAATGTACACACACAGTGTACACACACACAGTGTACACACACTCACTGTGTACACACACAGTATACACACACAATGCACACACACACTCACTGTGTACACACACATAGTGTACACACAGTGTACACACACAGTGTACACACACACACACACACTGTGTACACACACGCTGTGTACACACACACACAGTGTACACACACACACTGTGTATACACAATGTAGACACACACACAGTGTACACACACAATAATGTCCACGTTGTTGTTGCTGAGCTCACGCACCCAAGGGGTCTCTGTTCAAGAGATGAAGCAATGGAAATTTAATCTAAAAACTTAAACTCCAATCCAGCTGTGTGACGTCACACTCCACCGCGCTCTTGTGCGTGACGTCACCTCCGCGATGGTCACTGCTGAATCTGTGGGAGGGGAGTGTCTTGTATCCTTGAAGTGACGTCATGTCACTTTCTGCTGCCGCGTGGCGTCACGAGGTAACAGGAAGCTGCCCGCTCCGCGCTTTATCTGAAATCTGAGGTGATAAATTCTTGTGGTTGTTGTGATTGTTGTTGTGGTTGTTGTTGTTGTTTACCAAGGTAGAGCCTCTCGTAGGGATGTCAATTGAGCAGCATTGGAATCGATGTCCACGTTGGAACATTACAACGCGCGGCCTGGCCACGCGGGGCCTTGCCTCCTGCCCTCGCCTGAGTTAGTTTAGTTTGTCTTCACGCGGCTCGCCACTTTGTAACTCTGTTTTATTGTTACAGTGAGGGGACAAGTATTTGATCTAAATTTAGATTTAAAGCGTCTTTCGTGACTGCAGGGATTCAACTTCTTGGTTCTTTCGGTAAAGTCACGTAGAAGGGAAATAATAAAATAATAAAAATAAAACATAAAAATTCTTATATTACTATTATATTATTTTATTGTTTTATTTTTTGTTGTTTTATTACTTACCTTCTACGTGACTTTACCGAAAAACAATAAAATAATTATATTATTATACCATTTTATTATGTTTTATTTTTATTATTTTATTACTGCCCTTCTACGTGACTTTACCGAAAGAACCAAGAAAAAGTATTTGATCCCCTGCTGATTGTGTACGTTTGCCCACTGACAATGAAATGATCAGTCTGTAGTTTTAATGGTAGGTTTATTTGAACAGTGAGAGACAGAATAACAAAAAAAAATCCAGAAAGACGCGTCAAAATGTTATAAATTGATTGGCATTTTAATGAGGGAAATAAGTATTTGACCCCCTCTGCAAAACATGACTTAGTACTTGGTGGCAAAACCCTTGTTGGCAATCACAGAGGTCAGACGTTTCTTGTAGTTGGCCACCAGGTTTGCACACATCTCAGGAGGAATTTTGTCCCACCACTCCTCTTTGCAGATCTTCTCCAAGTCATTAAGGTTTCGAGGCTGACGTTTGGCAACTCGAACCTTCAGCTCCCTCCACAGATTTTCTATGGGATTAAGGTCTGGAGACTGGCTAGGCCACTCCAGGACCTTAATGTGCTTCTTCTTGAGCCACTCCTTTGTTGCCTTGGCCGTGTGTTTTGGGTCATTGTCATGCTGGAATACCCATCCACGACTCATTTTCAATTCCCTGGCTGAGGGAAGGAGGTTCTCACCCAAGATTTGACGGTACATGGCCCCGTCCATCGTCCCTTTGATGCGGTGAAGTTGTCCTGTACCCTTAGCAGAAAAACACCCCCAAAACATAATGTTTCCACCTCCATATTTGACGGTGGGGATGGTGTTCTTGGGGTCATAGGCAGCATTCCTCCTCCAAACACGGCGAGTTGAGTTGATGCCAAAGCGCTCCATTTTGGTCTAAACTGACCACAACACTTTCACCCAGTTGTCCTTTGAATCATTCAGATGTTAATTGGCAAACTTCAGACGCGCATGTATATGTGCTTTCTTGAGCAGGGGGACCTTGCGGGCGCTGCAGGATTTCAGTCCTTCACGTCGTAGTGTGTTACCAACTGTTTTCTTGGTGACTATGGTCCCAGCTGCCTTGAGATTATTGACAAGATCCTCCCGTGCAGTTCTGGGCTGATTCCTCACCGTTCTCATCATTGCAACTCCACGAGGTGAGATCTTGCATGGAGCCCCAGGCCGAGGGAGATTGACAGTTCTTGTGTTTCTTCCATTTACGAATAATCGCACCAACTGTTGTCACCTTCTCACCAAGCTGCTTGGTGAGGGTCTTGTAGCCCATTCCAGCCTTGTGCAGGTCTACAATCTTGTCCCTGACATCCTTGGAGAGCTCTTTGGTCTTATCCATGGTGGAGAGTTTGGAATCTGATTGATTGCTTCTGTGAACAGGTGTCTTTTATACAGGTAACAAGCTAAGATTAGGAGCACTCCCTTTAAGAGTGTGCTCCTAATCTCAACTCGTTACCTGTATAAAAGACACATGGGAGCCAGAAATCTTTCTGATTGAGAGGGGGTCAAATACTTATTTATGCCATTAAAATGCAAATCAATTTATAACATTTTTGACATGCGTTTTTCTGGATTTTTTTGTTGTTATTTTGTCTCTCACTGTTCAAATAAACATAACATTAATATTATAGACTGAGCATTTCTTTGTCAGTGGGCAAACGTACAAAATCAGCAGGGGATCAAAATACTTTTTCCCCTCACTGTAAATATTCACGCAGTTTCTATTTTTCATATTTTGTACCAGGCCAAGCCGGCTTGAGCTGCTCTACCGCTCTTGTTCTCAGAAGCTACCTGCCCACAACGCAAGGTGAGGCTTTGTGAACTTGCGTGTGAATGTGTTGCCTTAAAACTTTCGTGACTGCTGGAATTCATATTCTTGGTTCTTTCGGTAAAGTCACTTAGACAGAAAATTAAATAAAAATAACAGATGATGAAATAAAAATTATTAAATTGTAAATAAAGAGAAAAAACACGACGTTTCGATCGCAACACAAGTGGTCTTTATTTTATTTAATTTTATTATCTATTATTGATATTTTCTATCTACGTAACTTTACCGAAAGAACCAAGAATACGTGTGGTAATGTGTATCGGTCAAAGACGCTAAACGCGTGCTGATGTTGACTCTAAATGTGGAGGGGAAACCCGGGAGATCCGGAGGAAAATCCACGCGACCACGGAGAGAGAGACACGCAAACTCCAAATATACAGCAGCAGGCGTCAGGGCGGGATCGAACCCACGACTTCCTGCATACCAGGTGAGGTAGTTAACATCTCACCACGGAGAGAGAGACACACAAACTCCAAATATACAGCAGCAGGCGCCAGGGCCGGGATCGAACCCACGACTTCCTGTATACCAGGTGAGGTAGTTAACATCTCACCACGGAGAGAGAGACACACAAACTCCAGTTAGCCTCGGCTATGTTGATTGATCCTCAATTAATTACTTGCTGGAGTGAGGAATCATTTATTCTGAGCAGATGAAGGTGGCCAGGCATGGTTCTGGTCAAACCACCACCTGTTAACCATGCCAGTGTGTGACAGTGTCAAGTTTGTGTTTGCAGTAAAGTCTATTAACTCTGTTGAACACGGAGGTTATATCAAAACAATAGTTTATTTTTGTTTCCCTCTGGAAGCACATGCAGCTGAATTCAGATCTGTTCATCCCAGCATTCAAGGACATCTAAGTTGTGATTGAACGTTAATTTATGCATTTCTGCATAGCACAAATAGAATTGTTTTCAACACCCTTTGCAATGTCAGCTGAATTTAGCTTTTATACATATTCCTTTTGTAGCCAGACAGCCGAAATTGTGTGCTCGGAGTTTTGGGTTAACATTCATTTTTAAGATACGAGGGCTCCCAGGCATATTTATGACCACTTGCCCTCTCATTGTGTGCCATCACAGCCCGTGTGATGAATTTGAGAAACGTTTTTACTACATCATGAATATATGAATAAGTATAGACGTGTAAGTCACGTGTGACTGTACGTATGCGTTCTTCTGTGCCTCGATACCGGAGTGGATATATTCTTAGGTTTTTTTCGGTAAAGTCACGTAGGTAAAAAATGTAAATTAATAAAAGTAAATAAAACAAATTAAAAAATTCACGACGTTTCGGAAGCAACACAAGCCTCCGTCTTCAGGTGGAAACGTCACAGCCACGACAGCTGTATTTTTTTTGTATTTTTTTTTTTACTTGATACAGCTGTCGTGGCTATGACGGTTCCACCTGAAGACGGAGGCTTGTGTTGCTTCCGAAACGTCGTGAATTTTTTTATTTGTTTTATTTTACTTTTAATTAAAATGTTTTACCTGCGTGACTTTACCGAAAAAACCTAAGAATATGAATCCTTGCAGTCACGAAAGCTTCAAATCTAGAATGGTGTGGACATTCCTATTATCTGTCTGCAGCTGACGCTTCCTTCGACGCTTCCTCTGCAGAATTGGTCTAATGGAGCAAAGGCAGTCAGCACAGCTCGGTACGGCAAGGCAACAATGCGACCAGAGTGCATACAGCACGGATCGCACTGGAAATTTGACACAGCACCAGAGAACACACACAGGAGAGAAACCCTTCAAGTGCAGTGTGTGGGAAGGCATTTTCACAGTCATATCATCTTGAAAATCACCAGAGAACACACACAGGAGAGAAACCCTTCAGGTGCTTTCTGTGCGGGAAAACGTTTGCAAAGTCACAAACTCTTCAAAGACACCAGAGAACACACACGGGAGAGAAACCCTTCAAGTGCAGTGTGTGTGGGAAGGCATTTTCACAGTCACATAATCTTGTAATACACCAGAGAACACACACTGGAGTGAAACCTTTCAGGTGCACGATTTGCGGGAAGGCGTTTGCACAAGCATCCGTTGTTCAGGCCCACCAGAGAACACACACAGGAGAGAAACCCTTCAAGTGCACTGTGTGTGGGAAGGCATTTTGTCAGTCATCTACTCTTAAAAATCATCAGAGAACACACACAGGAGAGAAACTCTTCAAGTGCACTGTGTGTAGCAAGGCATTTTCACAGTCACCTGCTCTTAAAAATCACCAGAGAACACACACGGGAGAGAAACCCTTCAGGTGCTTTCTTTGCGGTAAGGCGTTTACACGGTCAGAACATCTTCAAAGACACGAGAGAACGCACACGGGAGAGAAACCCTTCAGGTGCACTTGGCGGGAAGGCGTTTGCACGGTCATCAAATCTTCAACGACACCAGATAACGCACAAGCATCAGAAGATCTGCAAGGAGTGGAGTCTGAAATCAGCTTGTGAAAGTCAAAGTGCTGCAATGAGCCCATCCCTCATCAAACAATAACTGGAGGAAAATCCCAGCTTGGACACTTAAAGGTATCGAGGTGAAATGTGAAGAGGTGATGGTGAAGAGCAAAGAAGTGATGGTGAAGAGTGAAGAAGTGATGGTAAAATGTGAAGATGAAGATTATACTGCAAAATGGGACCTTCACATTGATGGAGGCAACGTGAAGCAGGATGAGAATTCTGACTGTGAGGCAGAGTGAGGCAACTCCCAGCAGTTTGTGGAGGTGGAGGTGTGGGTGGACTTCTTAGAAAACACAAAGTCAAGGTGAGACCCGGTAGATGTGTCAGCTTGAGACGTCGCTCCAATAGATGCTCCTTTGTCACGGGCCTTTAATGAAAATAATGTGAAGTTGAACACTCAGTTCCTGGGTTCAACCTGCAGAGTAAGAGTGAGCGGCCAGTCTTTGTGTTCCCTGTGGGTTGGGTAGATCCCTGTGTTACGATCTAAACTTCCTGATCTACTATTATTTTTGCTACCAACATGACTTTACTGAAAGAACCAAAGAGTATGTGAACAAGAGCCTGTCAGTAGGGGGGCGACGATGTTTCATGTCAGTTGTGTAATTTGTCGGTAATGTTGAGAATTTGCTACATTTTGACTCAAGACGCAAGCATGCAATGGCCTACTGGTTTTGAATGACACAATAGTATGTTTTACATCCACTGTTAAGCAGACGGTGCATAATTATTTGAAATAGCTTAACCTGGTGCAGTATATTTCACTGCAGTAATTAAATTTTGTTAAAATGGAAAATGTCTGTCAATGATTTAGAATGAACACTGATTTTGTATACATGCAACATTTTATTTATGAGGGTCAAACCTTGAATAAGTGATGTTAGGACAAAGTTTGTGTTTTTGGAATTAACCTGTACAGATCACTCAGGTGAGACCCGTTGTTCTTGTGATACAGGTCAAAGGGCAGTATCCACACATGCCCGTTTGCTTTTAAATAAATGTGTGCATCTTTTGATTGAAAGCTTTCGTGACTGCAGTGAACTATTTGTCTTTTGTCAACGTGACAGAATCCTGTGTTGGGATCTTGAGAGATGACGATAGCTGGGGAGGCTTTCATTCAGCCATAGATCAATCACGGCTGACAATGGTCATTCCATTTACGAGACTTTACCCGGTGTAAGAGGCCGGAGTATACCCAAATGCCGTAGTATACCCACAGGCCGTAGTATACCCACAGGTGTAGTATACCCGGGGTCTAAACGGCCTAGGCTAGATTATAGCCGGGTATATTATGGCCTAGGCCAAATGATGCCCCTCTAGGTCAAATCATCATACCCCCGTGATAGTAATGGCGTTGAGCGATATACACGTGCATTACTACATTTTTCCAACATTTTATTTTAAACTGTAAACACATCGACTTTGACTGCTTCAACCAGAAAAAAACTTTAATAATAACCCCTGAACCCTAAAAATGCTTCAATTGATCAAATTTAGATTCTTACTTCCACACGTACGCATTTTAGATATCGATTGAAGTTCGTTGTCGCCTGTTCTCTGTCTGGATAATTGCCTTTGAACTTTCACATGGGCATAGTCTGGCCAGGAGCGGTATGGTCTGGCCCAGTCGAGTTTAAACCCCCAGGGGGTCTAGTTTAGCCTTGGAGACTTCATCCCCCCCCCCCCCCCCCCCCCCGGGTATACTCTGGACTGGGCCAAACTATACCCGGGTTTAATCGGGGCAGGGGTTATTTTAGCCTGTCGGGATGGAACTCACGACCTCCTGTACACCCGGCGAGGTAGTTAACATCTCCTAGCCACCGTGATGATGTGAGAGAGACACGCAAACTCCAAATATACAGCAGCAGGCATTGTCATGGTCTGGATCGAACCCACGACCTCCTGCGCACCAGGCGAGGTAGTCAACATCTCCTAGCCACCGTGATGATGAGAGAAACACCGCAAACTCCAAGTATACAGCAGCAGGCATCATCAGGGTCGTGATGGAACTCACGACCTCCTGTACACCCGGCGAGGTAGTTAACATCTCAGCCACCGTGATGATAGACACGCAAACTCCAAATATACAGCAGCAGGCATCGTCAGGGTCGGGATGGAATCCACAACCTGTATACCAGGCGAGGTAGTCAACATCTCCTAGCCACCGTGATGATGAGAGAGAGACACGCAAACTCCAAATATACAGCAGCAGGCATCGTCAGGGTCTCGATCGAACCCACGACCTCCTGCGCACCAGGCAAGGTAGTCAACATCTAGCCACCGTGATGATGAGAGAGACACAGACCTCCTGCGCACCAGGCGAGGTAGTCAACATCTCATAGCCACCTTGATGATGAGAGAGACACCACAAACTCCAAACATACAGCAGCAGGCGTAGCCATGGTCTGGATCGAACCCACGACCTCCTGCGCACCAGGCGAGGTAGTCAACATCTCCTAGCCACTGTGGGGCAGTCATGGCTAGAGTAGGTGGAGGGGGCGTGTCACCCTCCGTGTCTGGGCGGTGCGTTCGAGACCGGCTCTGGTTTGGCCCCGGAACCGTCTCGTTCCGAGTCGGTCAAGTGGCGTTCCTCGTTCGATTCGGCCGTGTGAGCTCCCCGCTCGGGGCAACCCCCGGGCAGCTTGAGTGGCGCAAGGAAATACACAGGCAGGGACACAATGTTCCACACTGCCCACCAGGGATTATTTATCTGTCTGTCTGTCGTGCATAAATAAATATATAATACAAACAGCTCTTTGATTGGTGGAGACCTACTGCCGGGTACGGAGAGGGGAGGGGCCTAAGGGAGGGGGGTCAGGGGAGGGGCCAATAGTGAAGGGGGCTGGCTGCCTGGCTACCTAAAGTCACGTGATCTTGTACACAGGTAGAGGAACAACAGGTTCCACACTTGCCCACCAGGGATTATTTGTCTGTGGTGCACGAATGCGCTGTCCAACCAAGTTCCTACCTGCCCACTCCGAAGGAACGTGTTTTTTAAACGATGCGAAATAACGGCACTAAACTGTTCATTTAACTACTTTCAAGTTTCCGGATGGGAAAGCGGAACAGCGCCGGCTCACCGCGGGGCTTGCGGCGTGGAACCAGCGACTCGTCGTCAACGTCAACTCCACGGCTCGCGAGCCAAACCCTTCGCAAGTCTAGCGTCCACACGGAGACAGACGGACGGGACAGACACACGGAAAAAAACACGTTCCTTCGCAGTGTGCAGGTCGGAACTTGGTTGGACAGCGCATTCGTGCACGACAGACAGACACATAATCCCTGGTGGGCAGTGTGGAACTGCTGTTCCTACCTGTGTAGAAGATCACGTGACTTGAGGTAGCCAGGCAGCCAGCCAGGCCCCTCCCCTGACCCCCCCTCCCTTAGGCCCCTCCCCTGACCCCCCCCTCCCTCAGGCCCCTCCCTTCTCCGTACCCGGCAGTAGGTCTCCACCAATCAGAGAGCTGTGTGTATTATATATTTATTTATGCACGACAGCCAGTCAGACAGACACGTGATCCCTGGTGGGCAGCAGTGTGGGACATTGTTGCTGCCTGTAACACGTGTCTACCTACGTCACTCCATGGGCAGTGGTGTCAATGGGCGGTGCTTATCAATTCTACGGATTGTGATTCGCGCTCACGTGTTCTCCTATCCGCGCTACGTTTTCTAAAAGCGCTCTGCCAAGGCTCCACGCGATCACAGCCGCACGCGTTCGCCTGCCTGTGGTCGAGGCACGAAACGTTGGATTTCCACCACCACCACCACCACATGAGGACACAGAAAAGAGCTCAAGACCCCCCCCACACATCTACGCAGCGTTGCGCCGGTGAGTGACGTGTTGAGGCCTTGTCAACTTCATATTTTTCTTCTTGGTTCTTTCGGTAAAGTCATCACGTAGAAGGGAAGTAATAAAATAATAAAAATAAAACAATACAATAATTCTCACGACGTTTCGGCCACAATGCAAGCGGCCGTCTTCAGGTGAAGAATGAGACACTGCCAAGCTTGGAGCTTGTATATAAGCTGGGTTGGAGGTGGAAGAAGAAGAGAGCCTTAACAAAATAATGTGCATATCAAGAGGAATCTGCACATTCTTTTGTTAAAGCGCCAAGCTCGGCAGTGTCTCATTCTTCACCTGAAGACGGCTGCTTGCGTTGTAGCCGAAACGTCGTGAGAATTATTTTATTACGTTTTATTTTTATTATTTTATTACTTCCATTCTACGTGACTTTACCGAAAGAACCAAGAAGATGAATCCCTGCAGTCACGAAAGCTTTAAATCGAAATGTAACTTGATATTTCCCCCCGTGACAATTGTTTCACACCACACAGCACTCGCGCAGACGTGCAAGTGCTGTGTTGGTCTCTCTCTATCCTGCAGGGTGTTCTCACTCGGGGGCTCTTTAAGTGATGGGAGAAACCTGTAGCTGTGGCTGATGCAGCGTTGCCCTGTTTGCTGGGGATAATCAATGTTGGTTTTTAAATCCTTTATATTAAGTTCGCTTGCTTGCTTGCTTAGGACCGTGCAAATCTTTCGGTCGTTTTTTAACCCACTTCCCGTGATCCAATCGAGCTGACATTTGGCACACAGACTCGTTGTGCGAGACAATTAATGTTCGTGAAATTTTTTTTCTAAAATTTTACACTGTTTAGGGAAAACAAATTAAATATTTAATTACCAATTGTTTAATGCTGCCAGACAATCATCTGACCCATAGGTGGCAGCCATCTCAAGCCAGAGGATGAGAGGACTCTAGCCGCCACGCATATAAAGGATTTATAGTGAAAAACTTTGTTTTTACGGGTTTACTTATTATTGATCTGGTTTCAAAAATCGGTGCCACTGGATGAAATGCAGCCGATGTGAAATGTAAACATTCTGCTGCTCAACGCAGGAGCACGTGACCATCAATGATGAGCGTGCATCCAAGTGTCCCTTGCTAAGGAGGTCTTTGACTGGTAGGAACCCACTGGTTCCACCAGCCCACAGGGGATTATTGTGTCCGTCCGTCGTGCAGGGAGGGGTTGGGTGGGGAGGGGCTGGGTGGGGCTGGGTGGGGAGGGGTGGGGCTGGGTGGGGAGGGGCTGGGCGGGGGGTGGGAAGGGTAGGGGCTGGGTAGGGAGGGGCTGGGTGGGGGGTGGGGGGTGGGAGGGGTGAGGCTGGGTGGGGAGGGGCTGGGTGGGGCTGGGTGGGGAGGGGCTGGGTGGGGAGGGGCTGGGTGGGGGGTGGGAGGGGTGGGGCTGGGTGGGGAGGGGCTGGGTGGGGGGTGGGAGGGGTGGGGCTGGGTGGGGAGGGGCTGGGTGGGGGGTGGGGCTGGGTGGGGAGGGGCTGGGTGGGGGGTGGGAGGGTTGGGGGTGGGAGGGGTGGGGCTGGGTAGGGAGGGAGGGGCTGGGTTGGGAGAGGCTGGTCACCCCGTGGTATCCTTATAAAACTCAACGTTTAACCTACTCACACCGGCTTGTGCCCGCCCTCACAGTCGGGCATATTTGCGGAATACACCACGCCGCCATTGACCCTGCAGGCCATTGAGCGAGCAACCCGACGTTCCTACCAGCTCCCTCCGCAGGAATGTGTAACCTGGCACGGTTGTCACCTGGTGTACTGGAGGTCGTGGGTTTGATACCGACTGACACTACCTGCTGTATATTTGGAGTTGACGTGCCTCACTCCCCGTGGTCACGTGGAATTTACTCCGGGTCTTCCGGTTTTTCCCTCAGCATTTAGAAAAATGCGTTTAGAGTGCCGTGTTTTGTCTATACTGCAACATCAAACATTGGCTAGTTTTATTAGTATACTAGCTGGACTACCCCCGGCTTCGCCCGGGACTTGGATTCACCACGCCCGGCCGCCTTTGTCTCCCCAGTGGCGATGTTCACACACCACACTAGTTACTTGTTTGAGGCTGAGTCGACCTAGGGGAGGCCCAGGACCGGTTCAAATAATCGTCACCGCTGGTGGCCGTGAGCGGGAATCGAACTCGGGTCGCCGGGTTCGTAGCGCGGCGTAGCGCTAACCACTACTACACTACACACGCGTGGGTCACGTGACAGATGTGACGTCACAGTTCACTTGCTGTGCAAAAAAATCTCTGCATTATTGAGCTCCCCCCCCCCCCAAAAAGTGTATTTTTAATAATGTGTGCATGGTGTACAGTCTGGAAAGTAAAGCACCCACATGGCAAATTTCCAGTTCGTTGCATGTCGGGAAATACGCTAAACATTTTGAACAGACACATAATATTCATAACTTTGCCTTTAATATAGATGGAGATATTTGTAAAGTGATTTGTTTACTCTTACTGTACTCTGCACTCACACCGTGTTTTTGTATTGTGTTTGTTGTCATGTTCTGACCCAGTGTCCCAGCTGGACATGTGTGAAAAAGAGCTTTATAGCGCTTCTGATTCATCCTCTTGCAGTTTAAATGCTTCTAATTCCTTCTGCTCCCCCTACTACTCTGCTCCCTCCCTTCTACGCCCTCCTCCTAGCCAAGTGAAGGAAGCCCCCGGTCTGACCATCTGTCCCCCCCCCTGATGGAGGCCTTCCCCATCACCGCCCTTCTTCTGGCGTCGTTGTTGTTGGCTGTGCTGGGTGACCACCGCCACGCCCTGCCCCGTGACCGTGAGTAGCAAACTGCACCGCCACCCCCCTTTGAGACGATGCCCCCTCTCAACGCTACACCCACCAAATCGTCCACTAAAAACTATCAACTAAATCTTGACTTAAAGCTTTCGTGACTGCAGGAATTCATTTTCTTTGGGGTTTTTGGTAAAGTCGCGTAGATAGGTTCAAAGAAAATAGCAAAAAACTTAAACTACGACGTTTCATCTTCTTGGTTCTTTCGGTAAAGTCACGTAGAATGGAAATAATAAAATAATAAAAATAAAACATAATAAAATAATTCTCACGACGTTTCCACAACGCAAGCAGCCGTCCTCAGGTGTAGAACAGGTCTGTCGAGAAGACAGAGTCTGAATGTCTTCTCGACAGACCTGTTCTTCACCTGAGGACGGCTGCTTGCGTTGTGGCCGAAACGTCGTGAGAATTATTTCATTATGTTTTATTTTTATTATTTTATTATTTCCATTTTACGTGATGACTTTACCGAAAGAACCAAGAAGATGAATCCCTGCAGTCACAAAAGCTTTAAATCGAAATTTTATAATTTGATTATTTTTATTATTTTATTATTTTATTATTTCCATTCTACGTGACTTTACCGAAAGAACCAAGAAGATGAATCCCTGCAGTCACGAAAGCTTGAAATCGAAATTTTACGACGTTTCTATCGCAACACAAGCGGTCGTCTTCAGGATAAGGAGGGTTAGCTTCCAAGGCAAACTGTTTGTAAGGGTTTCAAATGGGCGTCGCCCAAATATCAGCAGCCAATGGCAATGCAAGTGATGGGCAGCAAACCCGATAGCGGTTGGTATTCCACCAATCAAAGGGCTGCCAGGTGCAAATTGGCATGTTAATGAGAGATTAGCATGTTGATTGAAAATCGTAAAGCCGCGCGAATTGGCTGTGTTGGTGTGAATCTGCTATTGCCACTGCTGCAGCCACAGTTTTGTTAACCCATCAATCTCCTGCAGGTACTCGCCCTCCGTTCATCACCCGGTATTCGCCGGAGGATTACGTAGTGGACCCGCAGGGCGAGATCGTCATGGAGTGTGAGGCTCATGGCAACCCAACGCCCAAGTACGCTACCTCCCCACATCCCTTGTTGTTGTATATTTCGGGTTTTGAAATTTGTATAAAATAATAAAATACTCTTAGTTTTTTCAGTAAAGTCACGTAGGTAAAAAATGAAATAAAAATTAATAAAAATAAAGGAATAAGAATCGCGAACTTTCGGAGGCAACACAAGCTTCCGTCTTCAGGTGAAACGGTCACAGCAAAATATATCTGTATCAAGTGTATCAAGTGATACAGATATATCTTGATACAGATATTTTGCTGTGACCGTGATTTTTATTCTTTTATTTTTATTAATTTAAATTTCACTTTTTTTTACCTACGTGACTTTACCGAAAAAACTAAGCGTATGAATCCTTGCAGTCACGAAAACTTCAAATCTCGAAGAATAAATAATAAAATTAAATGAAAATGTTAAAATGTCGAATTAACCGAAAGTATGCAAATTTATGTAATTATGCATTGTGGCCGAAACGTCGTGAGAATTATTTTATTATGTTTTATTTTTATTATTTTATTATTTCCATTCTACGTGACTTTACCGAAAGAACCAAGAAGATGAATCCCTGCAGTCACGAAAGCTTTACATAGAAATGTTATTATGTTTTATTTGTATTATTTTATTATGTTTTATGTTTATTATTTGATTATGTTTTATTATTATTTTATTATTTCCCTTCTACGTGACTTTACCGAAAGAACCAAGAAGATGATTTGACCTCTCATGGCTTGATACCGTACCGCTTGTGTAGTTCTGATTCTGTAAGTGACTCAAGGTATGTCTGCAGCAGTGTTCACAGAGGCTCTCTCTCTTTCTCTCTGTGGGATACATTTTATCTTGGTTATGGGTGATGGACCTGTTCCGCCTTGTTTATCCTTGTGGTTGACTCTTGGTCGAATACTTCATAATTATTATTCTTTGGTTCTTTCGGTAAAGTGACGTATAAAGAAAAATAAATAAATTAAATAATAGCATACGACGTTTCGATTGCAACACAAGCAATCATCATCAGGTATAATGAAATAGCGACATAAAATCTAACCAGAAAAAATTATAGACAGACATATAAGCAGACAGATATCACCAAGATACACAGAGCGGGCAACACAGGTACAGAGAGGGGTGATCGTCTCTGTGGGGTGGCCTTAAATAGACAGAGGGGGGCGGAGGCAGCGAGGGGGAGGGGGTAGGGAAAAATTTTACATGTCAATGAGTGCAACAAAAGGAGTGAGCAGGCTTAGGGGGAGAAAGAGACACACTAAAATTAAATAACCTAGCAAAGTATCGAAATGTTATGTAAAACGACACAGAGAGTCGGTCAACACACGAAAGCTCCAAAGTTAAGATTCATAATTATTATTTGGTTTGTGTTTATCCAAGATTTGTGATTTAGCATCCAGGGATTTGTGCTGTTTTACTCGAGTTATATTTTGATGTCCTGAGGCGAGAGATCTAACTAAAATTTCACTTCAGCTTTCTTGACTGCTAGAATTCATATTCCTTGGTTTTTGGTAAAGTCACGTAGATAGCAAGATACAACAAGAAACAATGTGAGGTCAATACGAGTAAAACGAGGTAATTAATCAATCAAGGCCACCAATGTGACTGCAGTGTAGTTTTTAATCTGGGTGAGTGTGTTGGCAGACTACGATGTCGACTTAATCTACGTCGCTCAGTTTTGAACTTTTAACCGTTGTATTGAGAGAAACGAGAAAAAAAACTATTAAAATAACATTTTTGACTTGCGTTTTTCTGGATTTGTTGTTGTTATTCTGTCTCTCACTGTTCAAATAAACCCACCGTTAAAATTATAGACTGAGCATTTCTTTGTCAGTGGGCAAACGTACAAAATCAGCAGGGGATCAAATACTTTTTTCCCTCACTGTATATACAACACCCTCTCCTCTCCTCCCCACCCCTCCCTCCCTCTCCTCCTTCCATCCCTCACATCCCCTCCCTCTCTCCCCCCCTCCCGTTTGTGCTCGAGGTTTCGGTGGAGTAAGGACGGCCGGCGCTTTGACCCGAACGGCGACCCTAACGTGAAGCGGCGTGGAGATGGCTCAGGCACCTTCACCGTGGATATGGCGGCGGTGGTGGCGGCGTCCGCGGAGTCCGACAGCGAAGCCGCAGAGGCCTACGAGGGCGTCTACCGCTGCTCAGCGGAGAACCAGGATGGCACAACGCTCACCCCAAACATCACCGTGCGGCTGGCGCGTGAGTGGGTGGGGGGGGGACGCCACTCTTGGACCGTGGACTACCACACAGAACGCTAACCACTGTGCCACCACTCACACACACAGAACGCTAACCACTGTGCCACCACTCACACACACAGAACGCTAACCGCTGTGCCACCACTCACACACACAGAACGCTAACTGCTGTGCCACCACTCACACACACAGAACGCTAACCGCTGTGCCACCACTCACACACACAGAACACTAACTGCTGTGCCACCACTCACACACACAGAACGCTAACTGCTGTGCCACCACTCACACACACAGAACGCTAACCACTGTGCCACCACTCACACACACAGAACGCTAACCACTGTGCCACCACTCACACACACAGAACGCTAACTACTGTGCCACCACTCACACACACAGAACGCTAACTGCTGTGCCACCACTCACACACACAGAACGCTAACTGCTGTGCCACCACTCACACACACAGAACGCTAACCACTGTGCCACCACTCACACACACAGAACGCTAACTACTGTGCCACCACTCACACACACAGAACGCTAACTGCTGTGCCACCACTCACACACACAGAACGCTAACTGCTGTGCCACCACTCACACACACAGAACGCTAACTGCTGTGCCACCACTCACACACACAGAACGCTAACTGCTGTGTCACCACTCACACACACAGAACGCTAACCACTGTGCCACCACTCACACACACACAGAACGCTAACTGCTGTGCCACACACACAGCGCTAACCACTGTGCCACCACTCACACACACACAGAACGCTAACTGCTGTGCCACACACACAGTGCTAACCACTGTGCCACCACTCACACACACACAGTGCTAACCACTGTGCCACCACTCACACACACACAGTGCTAACCACTGTGCCACCACTCACACACACACAGCGCTAACCACTGTGCCACCACTCACACACACACAGAACGCTAAGCGCTGCGCCACACACACAGTGCGCGGTCGTTCTGCCGGCTGTGGTAATTGTACAGCAATCAACTGTTGTTACTGAACCGGCCCTGGGGCTCCCCAAGGTTGAATCGGCCTCAAGCGAGTCCCCGGTGCGATGTGCGGTAAACTTTGCCACCAGGGAGACAGAGGCGGCCGGGCGTGGTGCTGATCACCCGCCGACGCAGTGGAGGGGGTGGCTATGCAAGGGGGGATCTTTGTCTTCACAGGTGCTGCTACTCACTGACAGCACTTACCCCAACGGTCTTTCGCAGTGGCGGCTCCTGCAAAATCTCTCAGGGGGGGCAAATGTCTGGATGATTGGTAAGGATAAGGTCAATCCATGCAATGGATAAATTAACAGCTTAAGCATGTGTAGAGGTGATACGCGCTGGGATTAGAGATCGTATGCCAGCGCGTAATGATTGGCTGTGTAGGTGGTGACGTGCGCTGACGGTGGAGGATCAGGGGTCAGCGCGGGGTCGTGGGTTACGGGGTACTGATTGGCTGTGGACCGGTGACGTGCTGAGAGGGAGTGATCGGGTGGCAGCGCGGTGTGATTGGTGGAGGAGTGTTAACACGCGCTGGGGAAAACGGATCGTAGAGAGAGTGCGTCGTGATTGGTTCATTAAGGAGCGATGCTCACGTTGAAGTACGCATCAGCTCCGCCTCTCGTGAGCAGGGGCTATAAAAGGGGATGCACACAGGCGTGAGGGCAGTGTGTAACCAGCGAAGAATGAAGACGGGGATGAAGACCTAGGGCCCTGCGGTACCTAGTCCCGCTGTCCTAACGGGACCGGGACTCTGTGTAACCCAGAGCCGAATGCAGTGTGTGTAGCCAGGGACATAGGGTCTACACGAGTCGAGTGTATTGTGTAGCCAGGGACATAGGGTCTACACGAGTCGAGTGTATTGTGTAGCCAGAGGCGTAGGGTCTACACGAGTGAAGGTTATCGTGTGTAGCCAGAGGCCTAGAGTTTACACGAGAGTAGTGGAGTGTGAAGTCGGAAGAAAGGAGACTACACGTTGTATTTTGACACGTAAAGATTTAATAAAAAGTGTGTTCCCGTCAAGAAGTTCCTGCCGTCAATTCCCATACTTCAACTGGCGTCAGAAGTGAAACGGTCTTCCAAGCATGGATACAAGGAGGAACCGTCGGACCCACGGGATTGACCACGGGGACAACCTCGACGACGCGGGTCAACTGGCATCGGGGGGTGAGGAAGAGGAGTTGCCCACGGGGCAGGATCCGCCGACGGCGCCGGACGAGCCACGGGGGACTGACGCCGCGCTTCGCGAAGCGCACTCCCGTCTGGCGGAGCTGCTGCTCGCCGCCGCGTCCATCTTGGCGGAGATCAGCTCGTCGGGAGGAGCGGGAACGGCGGCCGACGTTCTGCAGGGTCGCCCTGCAGATTCCCGCCAAAACGATTTGGCGATGGCCGCCATTTCATCTGCACCGACTTTTGGCGGGAACGGCCATCACCACGTGGCAGGGGTTCTCCATGCGCGCCCGCTGACGTCACCAACGCGCGCGGCGGACCGCCATCACACACCCGCCGAGGGGGCCGCCATCTTACACACCGGCGGGGCGGCAGAGAGGAAGCACGAGGAGGAGGACGACTTCATTTTTCAGCAGCGCCTTCCCACGTTGTCAGCCTTCAAGGCGGAAGGCGGGGATTGGAGCCAATTTCAGCGCAGATTTTTGGCGCATCAGGAGATGTCCGCCTGGTCCGACGCTACGGCACTGCGGGCACTGCCTGCCATGCTGGATGACAACGCGCTCGCGGCCTTCACGTCCGCACGCAGGTCGGACCGCTCCACGCTCAAAGATGCGCTGGCTCTCATGGCCAAGGTCTATGGTCCTCCCTCCGCGTGCCGCCATCATTTTTATGCAAGACGGAAGGCGGACACGGAGACCGTGCTCGCCTACCGCACGGCGTTGCTTGCTCTCGCCGACGCCGCGTTCCCTCGTATGGACGAGGAGGGCCAAGATGCCATGGTTTTGGAGCAGCTGCTCAAGTTGGCGCAGGACCTGGGGGTCCCCATCAACATGGCCGATGAGACCGATATTTCATCCTTACGGGTCTCCACAAGCATACAAGCGCACGAGGTCCTTCAACGTAAACAGGGAGTCGTCTGCAACGCTGCCGTGGCCTCAACTCCGGGCCCAGTTGTCACCGTGCCCCAAGTCGTCAGCCCACGAGAGGAGGCGTTCATCGCGGGACGACCGGGGGACTGGAGATCGGGGGGTCGTTCGCCTCTGCGAGCGGCCCGCAAGCTGGAGCAACCGAGATCTCCGACGACTGTCATCACCTACTATAACTGCGGCCTCCGGGGCCACGTGGCCTCCGGTTGCCGCGCCCCACGTCAGCGCGCCATGGGACCTCGGCTGGACGACGACCAAGGCCCCAAGTCGTCCCTGCAAACCCCGGCAAGTCGCGGCACCTCACATGCTCGGCCCGCATACTCGGCACATATGGGTCGTCGCGTTGCGGCGGGGGAGAGCCGAGTAGAGTTCGGGGATTCGGTTCAGAGAGGGCGATTCGGCTGAGACCGGGGAGACATTGAATGGTCGGAGTTGGGGCACAGAATAGTGGCTGCCTCAGCGGGTTCATCCGTAGTTACCGGATCTATTGATGGGGTCGAGGTCAGGGTGTTAGTGGACACGGGGGCATCGGCGACTATTATATCGGATCTCATTTATAATATTCTCCCTGTACAATGTCGTCCGCTTCTTCCGGTGGATGTGCCATTTTACGCCGCTAACGGGGGATCGTTGGGCATTATCGGTCAGATTAGGGCATCCATTTGCATTGGTGATATCAAATTGTCGGGACCCGTTTTTGTTTCATCCTCCCTGGCGGTCCCTTGTCTATTGGGCACAGATTTTTTGGCAAAAATGCCCATCAAAATTCTCATTGATCAGCGTTGCATTGAACTACCATCGGGTCGCCGTATTTCATTTTTGACGAGCCCTAATGAAATTCGGACGGCGTGCGCTACCATACAGGCGTTAGCGACACAGACCGTGCACGTGCCTCCGGGTTCACAAATGTTAATTCCCCTCCGGTTGCGGAAGCCATGGGTGAAGGAGGCCTCGGAACAGGGCATGCTTTTGGGTCCTTCTAATAGGGCTGTTGGAGGTCTCGATTTGTCGGTGGCTCACACTTTGGTGGGGGCTGACAGGGATCCGTTTGTGATGGTTTTAAACGCTGGGGCGCGGCCGGCCGTCATTCAGCAGGGCACCGTGCTAGCTCACGCGGCGCGGGTCCCTGCGGAGGAGAGGCTGGTTGCGCAGGCGGATCCGAGTCCCACGAAAAACGTTACATTGAAGGAGGACCTCGATTGGGTTGATTCGCTGTGCGCGGACTCTGACGATTTATGAGCGGTACAGTTGGGTGCGCTGCGCGGGTTGCTCATTGAATTTTCGGATGTCTTCAGTAAACATAAGTATGACATTGGGTGCACGGACCTGCTACGCCACCACATTGAAACGGGCGATGCGGCACCGGTCAGGCAAAATCCCTTCCGACTGAGTCCTGCTGAGAAGGAACATGTTCAGTCGGCAGTTAACGATATGCTAGAAGCCGACATTATTTCGCCTTCCTCCAGTCCTTGGGGAGCGCCTATTGTGCTCGTTAAAAAGCAGGACGGGTCCCTGCGATTTTGCGTCGATTTCCGTCGCCTGAATAAGATCTCTGTGGCCGACGCGTATCCGCTCCCCAGGATGGACGAGTCTCTCGACGCATTGTCTGGTGCGCGATACTTTTCGACTCTTGATTTATTATCCGGATTCTGGCAGTTGCCACTCGACGAAGAGTCTAAGCCTAAGACCGCATTTCGGACTCCAGGGGGCCTGTTTCAGTTTAACCGGTTACCCATGGGACTTCACTCCTCTCCGGCGACGTTTCAGCGTCTTATGGAATTGGTTTTGTCGGGCTTGCAGTGGGATACGTGCCTCATTTACCTTGACGATGTCATTGTTTTCGGTAAAACGTTTGAAGAACACCTCCAGCGATTGAGGGGGGTGTTCTTGCGAATGCGATCGGCTAAATTAAAGTTTAAACCGGCCAAATGCCACCTTTTTCGTAAATCCGTGAGGTACTTGGGTCACATTGTCGACTCTTCGGGGATTTCTACCGATCCTGCGAAGACGGACTGTGTCAGTTCGTGGCCAATGCCCACGTCAGTGTCAGACGTACGCAGTTTCATCGGTTTTGCTTCGTATTATCGCCGATTCGTTGAGCACTTTGCCACCATTGCAAAACCCTTGCACGCTCTAACGGCGAAAGGAGTGAAGTTCCGATGGGGACCGGAGGAGGAGGCTGCATTCTGCTCCCTCCGGGACGCCTTGGTTAGGGCCCCACCCTTGCGCTATCCGGACTTCGCGAGTCCCTTCTTGCTAGACACGGACGCTAGCAACACGGGCATTGGGGGAGTGCTGTCCCAAGTCGTTGGAGGGGTCGAACGAGTGGTCGCCTATGGTAGCAGGGTGTTGTCGCCGGCAGAGCAGCGCTACTGCGTCACCCGTCGCGAACTGCTTGCCATTGTTTTTTTGGTACAACAATTCAGGCCATATCTCTATGGTCGTCATTTCACGGTCCGGACGGACCACGCGGCGCTCCAGTATTCATTGCGGGTCGCCCAGCCCTCGGGCCAATTGTCGCGGTGGTTGGAAGTCCTCCAGGACTATCAGTTCACGACTACGTACCGTAAAGGCTTGCGACACACAAATGCCGATGCCCTGTCGCGGTTGTTGCCTTGTCACAAATGTGCGTGCTTATCGGGATCGGCGCGCTGTAAACCGCCGGTTACGGAAGGTAGGGAGGCGTTGGTTGCGGCCGCGAGCACACCAATTGGGGATGGTCCCGCTACCCCTGGGGGTCAGGACTCGCTGCTCTCAATGTCATTGATTGAGTGGGGCCGTCTCCAAATGGCGGACAGCTCCCTGCTGGCATTGCGCCGCAAGACGGGGGGTTCCGAAGGTAACCGCGACCGAACTGGCTCCTACGAGCTTAAGCAAGGCCTATTGATGAGATGGGACAGTTTGTCCCGGCGGCATGCGATTGTGGTGCCTGCTGCTGTGAGGGGGAAGGTTGTCTTGGCCGCACACGAACGCCTCTTGCATTTGGGAGTTAACAAAACGCTTGCCCTGCTTCAGCGTGACTATTATTGGCCGGGAATGGGGGGTGACGTGGGGAATATTCTGAAGGGTTGTGTTGAGTGCGCCAGACGGAAACCACCGCCTGTGCCAGCTAATCCACCGCTGCAATCCATCCAGGTCTCGCGCACTAACGAGCTCGTTGCACTCGATATTCTGGGGCCTTTTCCGGTCACGCCTAGGGGTAATAAGTACCTGTTGGTGGGGGTCGAATATTTTACCCGGTGGCCTATGGCGTGGCCACTCGCCAACCAGTCGGCAGCGGCTGTGACGGACGCCTTTGTCCAGGGCTACGTCCTGGACAAGGGGGCTCCCGAACGCTTGCTGACTGACCAAGGGAAGAATTTTTCGAGTAAATTACTGCAAGAGGTGTGCGACCTGTTGGGTACCAAGAAGGTGCGTACCTCCCCGTACCACCCGCAGACGGACGGGATGGTGGAGAGGCTTAACAGGACATTGACTTCTATGTTGTGCCAGCAGGTGTGTGAGGCGCATGTTGATTGGGACCTGCAGGTCCCTGGGGTCCTCGCCGCGTATAGAATGGCCCCCCATGCAGCTACGGGATTTTCCCCATTTTATCTGATGTACGGTCGGGAAGCCGACCCGCCCATGGAAACGCAGCTGGGTCTGTCCGCACCACGAGCAAATTCGAAATTGGCAGAGCATATTAAATTTAATATTCATAAGCTGACAGAGGCAAGGGAGGCCGCACGGCTTAATTCACGGGCTCGCCAAATTGCAAACGAGCGGTTGCGGGCACGGAAGGTGTCCGTGCACAATTGGGAACCAGGTGACAGGGCCTGGCTGCATTGCCCGCAGGCACCTTTGGCTACGTCGCCTAAATTGTTGAAGCCGTGGCGGGGACCCGTGGAGGTCGTGCGGGTTGCACGCCCCCAGTGCGTTCAGATAAAATGGGGAAAACGCCGTTGGTACGTCCACCCCTCCCGACTGAAACCGTTCTCGCCTCCGTATGGCCTCCCCTTGTGTCATGAGGGCCGAGCATGTGACGTGACCAGCGACCCTGAGGGGGAATTGTCTTTGCCTGCTCCTCACATGTCTCCGCCTGATCCGCTCCCAGGTGTCTCGGAACTGACAGCTGCCGACCACCGGCGGCCGGATCTTGAGCGGCCGGAGCCACCGGACGGTCGCCAACGTCCCGTCCCATACGACGGACCGGCCAGACGGACTCGCGCTAGGTCGCGCTACTTTGTGTGACCTGCCACGTGAGGAGTCGAGGCAGCCGGAGCGCCTCGGCACTGCGTTTAGTCACAGAGACACTTGGCGCGTTCGTTTTCCGGTGTTCGCTTTTATTGTGTTCGTTTTCCGGTGTTCGCTTTTATTGTGTTGTTCGTCGGGCTGTATATTGCTTCATATTTAAGTGTTGTGTTGTGTTGTTGTTGTTGCGTTACGAGGCACACTGAGAGGTGGAGTTCTTTGTTACTGCATTGACGTTAGGTTGTGTTGTTGGTTAACAGCCGGGCCGGCTGCAAGCTATGTGGGAGGGGGTGATGTAGAGGTGATACGCGCTGGGATTAGAGATCGTATGCCAGCGCGTAATGATTGGCTGTGTAGGTGGTGACGTGCGCTGACGGTGGAGGATCAGGGGTCAGCGCGGGGTCGTGGGTTACGGGGTACTGATTGGCTGTGGACCGGTGACGTGCTGAGAGGGAGTGATCGGGTGGCAGCGCGGTGTGATTGGTGGAGGAGTGTTAACACGCGCTGGGGAAAACGGATCGTAGAGAGAGTGCGTCGTGATTGGTTCATTAAGGAGCGATGCTCACGTTGAAGTACGCATCAGCTCCGCCTCTCGTGAGCAGGGGCTATAAAAGGGGATGCACACAGGCGTGAGGGCAGTGTGTAACCAGCGAAGAATGAAGACGGGGATGAAGACCTAGGGCCCTGCGGTACCTAGTCCCGCTGTCCTAACGGGACCGGGACTCTGTGTAACCCAGAGGCGAGTGTAGTGTGTGTAGCCATAGGCATAAGGTCTACACGAGCCGAATGCAGTGTGTGTAGCCAGGGACATAGGGTCTACACGAGTCGAGTGTATTGTGTAGCCAGGGACATAGGGTCTACACGAGTCGAGTGTATTGTGTAGCCAGAGGCGTAGGGTCTACACGAGTGAAGGTTATCGTGTGTAGCCAGAGGCCTAGAGTTTACACGAGAGTAGTGGAGTGTGAAGTCGGAAGAAAGGAGACTACACGTTGTATTTTGACACGTAAAGATTTAATAAAAAGTGTGTTCCGTCAAGAAGTTCCTGCCGTCAATTCCCATACTTCACATGTAAAGGCAACTTCACTTCTTTAATATTAATGAAAAATAAAGTGACTCTTACAATACATTTTGTTTGTTTCTATACTCACTATTATTACAATCCACTCAGTTTATTTTATTAAAGATTCCACTAGGTGGCGACAAATAATATTGTTGACTGAAACGTGCTTACGTATGATGACGTAAGCACGTTAGTGCGAGCCCCTCCCGGAAGCCATAGACAATGCATTGCAGCGCCCGCCGTTCGAAAAAAAACATCTTTGAATGTAAGTCTATGGGAACACTCTGGGCGATTCTCAGCCGGAGTGAAATCGCCAAAGAAGAGGCGGTACTCCACAGAACGTGACATGACGCTGATTGGACTATATCCAGAGGCACAGTGACGGCTAGCGTAACTCTGTGGTTGAAAGACATTGGTGGTGCGTCGCCCAATCGCCCTAATGAAGAAACCGCCCCTGCTCTTTCGGTAAATTCAGGTAGGTATAAAATAAAATAAATCACGACGTTTCGGGCGCAACACAAGCGACCGTCACCAGGTGGGACAACCACAGCAAGAAACAATTGGTGAAGTGGGCAAAAGGGCTGCTGGAAACACGTACACCAGGCCCTCAAGATGAATGGGTACTCGGACCGCATTATTCGCAAAGCTGTTTCTCAACCATGGAGAAACAACCCCCTGAGACGCCGATCAAAACCATCACGTTACCATACATAGCAGGCGTCACCAAAAATATTTCCAAGATCTTAAACAAACGCAAGATCCAGGTCCGATTCAGTACAGTACACAACATACGTGATCTAATCCCATCGGTGAAGGATGTCATTCCTGACATGCAGTATCCTGGAGTCTACAAACTAAGTTGCACCTGTGGTGGCTGTTGCATTGGGGAAACGAAACGGCATGTGTCGGACCGTGTTCGCGAGCACAAGGCAGATCTGAAACACGGCAGAACTAATTCCTCCGTCGTGGCTGACCATTGCTATAACGCTGTGAGCTCTCATGATATTGTTTTTTCCGAGACCAAGGTACTCTGAAAACCTTCGGGCTACGATCAAAGGTTTGTTCATGAAGCCATGCAGATATCTAAACATAGACATAACTTCAACCGGGAAGATGGATACAAATTGAGCAATCATTGGAAGGATGTTATTAACCAGGTCAAACCTTAACTGCTTCATGGTGTTGCCTTCATATCCGCATCTCCAGTTTCTTCAGCTTCCCACTCCCAGCCCCGCTAACTCCCCCCCCCCCCGGCATTTCCTTGTTCGTTTCTTAATCCCTCTAGCGGCACTCCACTCACCCTACCCCCCACCCCCTCCCTGTCTCTCCTCCTTGGCTCCTCCCCCGTCTCTTACCTATGTAGAGGAGTAAAATGGGGACGTGACGTCAGGTGTGCCGTTCAGTGCGATGACATCACGTCTCCCGGGGTACTTAAGAGATACCCCGTGACGTGGGCGGGGTCACTGTGGGAACGGGTAGAGTAAGCAGAGTGAAGAGGGAACCAGGGGTAGAGAGAGGGATCGAATGGTGAGCCTGGAGAGAAGCCGGTGGTAGCCGTAGAGGTGCTTCTCTCTCCAGTCGGTGGAGTCGGCAGAGTCCCTGATCTGACACGAGAGAGAGAGACCGGAGCTCGCCGGCAGGGACCCAGACTCAGAGTAGGACCCCCCTAGCCCCTGGGAGTTGTGTACCCTGCTGTGTAATATAGATAAGCTTTAATAAACCCTGGGAGTTGTGCACCCTGCTGCGTGTGTATTGTAACAGCTTTAATAAACCCTGGCGGAAGCCCCTAACTTACCTCCGTCTCCGAGTACGTCCGTCGGAACTACTCAACACCTATATAGCCTCTTGTCACGGCAACCCTTTTGCCCACTTCAGCAATTGTTTCTTGCTGTGGTTTTCCCACCTGGTGACGGACGTTTGTGTGTTGCGCCCGAAACGTCGTGATTTTATTAATTATATACCGACGTGACTCTACCGAAAGAACCAAAGAGTATGGATCCCTGCAGTCACGGAAACTTCCAATCGAGGTCTAAGGCTACATGGGTGGTTTTGTCTGTGTCCTGCAGGTGCTCCCCTGTGGCCCCGTGAACAGCTGGAACCCGTCATGGCCACCGAGGGCCTGCCGGCCGTGCTGCGCTGCCGCCCTCCCCAAGGCTTTCCTCCTCCCATCGTCTTCTGGATGGACGGCTGTGAGTACCACGGTGGCTGTGAGATGTTGACTACCTCGCCTGATGCACAGGAAGTTGTGGGTTCGATCCCGACCCAGACGACGCCTGCTGCTGTATATTTGTAGTTTGCGTGTCTCTCTCTCATCATCATCACGGTGGCTGTGAGATGTTGACTACCTCGCCTGATACACAGGAAGACGCCTGTTGATATATCTTTTTACTCTTTTGTTCTTGCGGTAAAGTCACGTGGGTATAAAATAAAATGAATCACGACGTTTCGATCGCAACACAAGCGGTCGTCCTCAAGCGGAAAAAAATATAACCCGGCAGTGGAACTGCTGAACCAGCGAGAGAGCTGTTACAACAAGAGGTTATATATGTGGCGATGGGCAAGCAAGCGGGGTCTGAGCTGGAAAGGATTCCACCCCCGGACGCAAGCACGTCAGTTGTATTAATGGGGGAGATTAGGGAAAGAGGGATTAGGGAGAGAGAGATTAGCATGAATGAGCTTCCATCGCCGCAAAAGAGTAGCATGCCCTCATATGCGCACAACAGCTGTGTTGAGAGATTAGCACCATGAGAGTGCACTCCAAAGGGCATGCGAGACTGACAGTGCAATCCAAAGGACATGTGAGAGGTCTAAGAGAGAGGCATAGAGAGAGAGAGACACAGAGTCAGTAATAACAGCTGACATAGGCAGGTAGGATGGAAACATCACAGTCAGTTAAGACTTTACCTGGTTAATAACATCCTTCCAATGATTGCTCAATTTGTACCCATATTCTCGGCTGAAGTTGTGTCTGTGTTTATATTTCTGAATGGCTTCATGAACAAATCTCTGAACGTAGCCGGTAGGTTTGCAGAGTACCTCCGTCTTGGAAAAATCAATTTTGCGTGAGCCCACTGCGTTAAAACAATGATCAGCAACGGCAGATGTATTGGTCCTACCGTGTTTCAGATCCGCCTTGTGTTCATGAACGCGGTCCGAGACATGCCGTTTCGTTTCCCAAATGTTACTGCTGCCACAACCACAACTCGGTTTGTAGACACCAGGGTACTGCATGGGAGGAATCATTTACAGATGGGATTAAATCACGGATTTTGTGTACTGTGTTTAAACGAACCTGGATCTTGTGTTTGTTTAATATATTGGAAATCTTTTTGGTAACCCCTAGCGCCTGCTGCTGTATATTTTGAGTTTGCGTGTCTCTCTCTCTCATCATCATCACGGTGGCTAGGAGATGTTAACTACCTCGCCTGGTACGCAGGAGGTCGTGGGTTCCATCCCGACCCTGACGCCTGCTGCTGTAGATTTGGAGTTTGCGTGTCTCTCTCTCTCATCATCACGGTGGCTAGCAGATGTTGACTACCTCGCTGGTACGCAG
>NW_026892039.1:0-12740 GCF_015708825.2 Lethenteron reissneri
TATATACCAGGCGAGGTAGTTAACTTCTATTCTAGATTTGACGCTTTCGTGACTGCAAGGATTCATACTCTTAGGTTTTTTCAGTAAAGTCACGTAGGGGGGGAGGAGGGAGGGGCTTATCTGAATGTGGTAGCCCTCCTCCCCCTTAACTTGTATTTAAGAACTTATATCTTGGAATCTTTGCCTCACTCGATGCAGCAAATCTAGCTGTGACGGTCCCAACCTGATGACGGAGACTTGTGTTGCCTACTAAAAGGCGTGATTTATTATTTTATTTTATTTCTATTATAAATTTTAGTAATTTAAAAATTTTACCTACGTGACTTTACCGAAAAAACCTAAGAGCATAGTTAACATCTCTCTTCTAAGTGTCATGGCAAATAAATGGTTGGCATGAACTCGGCAACGTGTACAGCGATTCCTCGTTGAGCGCCGCGGGAGATGCGCTCTTGAAAAGTGGCATATGTAAATAAATAAAAACAATGCAAATTTGAATCGCGTTTGCACGACACCATCGGCCTGCAGCCTTCCCGTGGCTGCGGGACACAGACCTGAGATGAGCGTGCGCGCCGCTCACCCTACGTATCATTCCACGTGCTGCACCAGACGCACAGCGCAAGAAAGTAGTTCGTGTTCCACCGCGTTACGGCGTCGCGCGCGATCCGCGGCATCACCGTGCACCGTTCCGCTTCGTTCGAAAAGTCTTCCCGCGTGGAAGAAATGCGTGATCGCAGCAACAACTCGTTACCGTGTGATCACCGCATGTTAAGCGAGGACTTAGCATTTCACACAAAGTGCTTTCCCCAAATGAACCACAATACAGTGATACCTCGGTTCACGAACGCTTCTGTTCACGAACAACTCGGTTCACGAACAGAAAAGTTCCGAAAAAGATGCTCCGGTTCACGAACTCCGCTTCGGTTCACGAACAGGAGCCGCGGCCATTTTAATGCTATTTCCAGGCTGTCACATGGTCGTGACTTCCTGTAGGAAGATCGTGGAGAGAAGAAGAGACGCAGAAAGAAGTACTGTGAGTACTGTGAAGACACTTTCAGTGACTTTTTGCTTTTGGTGTGCTTTTTAGCACATACAGTACTGTACTGTACTACTGTACTGTACTTACTGTATTGTACAGTTCACCCGTTTGAGTGCTTACTGAAGTCATCTCAAGCAAGGTTAGTGTTCTCTCTTTATACATTACTATACTGTACAGTACTAATGTGTATTGTCATTTGTTTCATATTTTTGTGCTTCAAAAACCAAAAAAAAAGGTCAGAACAGATTAACCGGATTTACATGGAACCCTGTGGGAAAATGTGCCTCGGTTCACGACCAATTCGGTTCGCGACCAGAGTCAGTTCACGAATAAAGTTCGTGAACCGAGGTATCACTGTACCTTGCTGATCTCGTCAAGGTGCATAAACCATCACGCAAACTCCGGTCATCCTCGTCGCAGCAGTGGATTTTTGGCTCGCCATCAAACAAAGGCGGCAACCGCATCGCGCGCTTTCAGACGCGCTTCTGCGGCCGTCTGGAACGCTCTTCCTTCAGATATTAGGAAGCCACTGGAGCTAGTCACCTTTAAATCTAGATTGAAAACTAATTTCTTTATAACCTGCCTTTTGTATTTAGTTTGTTGTCCTTCCCCCGCACCTCCGAAATAGCGCGGTTGGCTACGCTCGGTGCGAAAGAAGGGTAAAAACCTACTACTATATTTTGCCACTGGTAAAAGAGATCTCATAGTGTAAATGCTTACCCCGAGCTCTCAAGACTCTGATATTGCGCTGTGTTTGAGTTGTACGCCTTCTGGTGTCATCTGGTCCAACACCAATGGGGACTAGGCTCTAAAGAAAGCCGTCTCGGGTGTGGACCAATCAACTTCAAGGATAGTGCATATTATTATCATTATCAGAGTTGCTTCTTTTTGTTTGCTTTTTTGACTACTTGTGTTGTGGTTATTGCAAACATGATGCCTTGAATAAAGGTGTCAGTTTTGTACCAGTTTAAAAGGGTAAAAACCTACTACTACTATAAGTTCAACATACACACACACACACGTGTTTGATATACGGGGTCGTTCAAAGTCAAGGAGCGCTTGGATAGAAGGATGATGGAAGCTTAACTCACGATGGGGAAATAAGTGGAGGAATTTAATGCAGCTCCCGATAGCAACAAGGAAAATCCTCCACTCCAGGGATGCACCCGTCTTGAGATGACGAGCAGAGGGGAGGGGGGCAGCCAGAGGTGACGCGCGAGTGAGGGAACCCGCTGCTGGCGGCGCGAGGAGAAAGCTGAGGCACAGCGGACTGACCACATGTGGCTACCATCTAGACGGGGGATCAGCTGTTGGAGCAAAATTTAGCGGAATATTCACTCGATGATGACGATGAGTTTTCTTGGTTGCGTGATGATTTTTTCTTTTGACGATGATGATAATATTCTTAGGTTTTTTCGGAAGCTTGTGTTGCCTCCGAAACGTCGTGATTTTTATTTTATTTTTATTTTACTTTTATTAATTTTAATTTTTTACCTACGACGTTACCGAAAAAACCTAAGAATAAGAATCCTTGCAGTCACGAAAGCTTCAAATCTAGGATGATGATAATGTTTTACCTAATTCAAATTAATTTCATAAATGACGTTAACAGCTCCATGATGATCATGATGATGTCTTCCCGTTAATTAACGATGATTTCCTGTAGCTCTTGACAGCGATGCTCAAGACGTCAGACTTCACGCGAATCACTAACATCCATGATGATGACCACTACATTTTGTCGGCTACGAATTTGTGACGACGATGATCGTGTTTGTATGTACGGCGAACTGCCCGTAAGTAGCCGAGCGCTCTAACCGGAGGCGCAGATGATGATGGCGGCGGCGGCGACGACGACGATGATGATGATGACGATGACAATCGCAACGGCTCGTGTAATTCTCACCCAGGCGAGAACGGAGAGGGAAATCGGACCAATGATGACGACGATGACGATGAGGATGATGACTATGATGATGATGACGATGACAATCGCAACGGCTCGTGTAACTCTCACCCAGGCGAGAACGGAGAGGGAAATCGGACCGATGATGACGACGACGACGATGACGACGATGAAGACCTGGAGGTCTGCTGCCCCTTGGACAGGGAGCCGTTCCGTCTCTTCGAATGCTCCTCGTCCAGCTTCCTCGTGAAACGCCTCCTGGACAAGCTCATGGTCGGCTGTCCCCTCTGTCCCGACGGCGAGATGCAGCGGAGCGACCTGGAAGAACACCTGCGTAACAGGTGAGAGCGCGGCACTGTGTGTCTGTGTGTGTGTCTGTGTGTGTGTGTGTCTGTTTAATTCGTAATTTAGTGGTGGTTAATTGAAGGTGGAGGGGTTACCAGCCCCTCGCACCCGTCCAGAGCCCCCGTTTAGCCACTGTGGTGGTCACAGACGCCATGAGGGGAGAGGCCAATGGGCATTGGCCCTCCCCCACAGCACTGCCCACGACAGAGTTGCCCGAAGCGAACGCCCGCTGGCAGGAGGTCACGGGGCGGCACCTGGGTCTGCCCCGTGACCTCCTGCCAGCGGGCGTTCGACACTTCACGTGGCCTCAAGGTGCACATGGCCTGGCACAAGCGTCGTGGTGATGTCACCGCCACTTAGTGGCGAATGGCGGTTGTTGTTGTTGTGTGTGTCTGTGTGTGTGTGTCAGTGTGTCTGTGTGTCTATGTGGTAGTGTGTCTGTGTGTTAGTGTGTCTGTGTGTCTGTGTCAGTGTGTCAGTGTGTCAGTGTGTCTGTGTCAGTGTGTCAGTGTGTCTGTGTGTAGTGTGTCTGTGTGTCAGTGTGTCTGTGTCAGTGTGTCTGTGTGTCTGTGTGTCTGTGTGGTAGTGTGTCAGTGTGGTAGTGTGTCAGTGTGTCTGTCAGTGTGTCTGTGTGTTAGTGTGTCTGTGTGTCTGTGTCTGTGTGTCTGTGTGTCTGTGTGTCTGTGTGTCTGTGTGTCTGTGTGTCTGTGTGGTAGTGTGTCAGTGTGGTAGTGTGTCAGTGTGTCTGTCAGTGTGTCTGTGTGTTAGTGTGTCTGTGTGTCTGTGTCTGTGTGTCTGTGTGTCTGTGTGTCTGTGTGTCAGTGTGTCTGTGTGTTAGTGTGTCTGTGTGGTAGTGTGTCAGTGTGTGTCTGTGTGTCTGTGTGTTAGTGTGTCTGTGTGTTAGTGTGTCTGTGTGTCAGTGTGGTGCGGTGGTGGCCACCCACCCCTTCGTGTTTCCGTGCCAGCCTTCCATAGGTGCTAATCGCTAAGAGCACTTGCCCCAATAGTCTGCTACAGGCTATGCGGAGGATCTTTGTCTTTGTGTGCACGCGTGCGAGTGTGTGCGCGCGGCACAGTGAGAGTAGCAGTGCAGTGTGGCTAGCACGCCGCGCTACGAACCTGGCGACACGAGTTCGATTCCCGCTCGCGACCAACACCGGTGACGATTACCTGAACCAACCGGTCCTGCGCCTCCCTTAGGTCGACTCAGTCTCAAATGAGTACCTGGTGCCACTGGGGATGACACAGGCGTCTGGGCGTGGTGCTGGCCACCCACCCCTTCGTGTGCCGGGCCGGCCTTCATTGATGCTCGTTAACAGCAGTCGCCCCAACAGTCTGTTAAGGCCATGGGGGGGATATTTGTCTTCGTGTGGCACAGTGGGGAGCACAGGTGGTGCATCGGCCGGTCGTCTGAGTAGGTCAACCCATGGCACCTGGGTCTGTCCCGTGACCTGCCTGCCTGCAGCGAGCCTTTTACACTTCACGTGGCGTCGAGGTGCACAACGAGCCTGAGGCGAGGTGTTTTTGTTGTTGTCGTGAACGCTGTCACAATAGGTCACACGGTCGGAGCAATGGTCCCTTGTTGACTATGCCTGATGATTGATCAATTGTTATGGGCGTGTGTGTGTGTACGCACGCGCGTTAATTATCAAGGCAGGTGGTTGCGATTAGCACCATACCCCCGCCGCCTTTATCTCCCTAGTGCTGATGTGTACACGTGGCATCAGGGACTCGTCTAAGGCTGAGTTGACCCACGGAAGGCCCGGGAATGGTTCCGATATCGCTCGCCGCACGTGTTGGCAGTGGCCGGGAATCTAAAGTCGTAGCGTGGCGCTTGAACCACGACACAAAGTCTGCACACGCTCCAACGATTTGTTGAAAGCTGTACAAGGGGAAGCTTTGCCTTCGTGTGCGTGGTAACTGGGCAGTGGCGGCACATTGGTTCTCATGCTGCGCGATGAACCCCGCGAGCCGACTTTGATTCCCGCCTTTCAATAACATCGGCGGTTTGTGATGTGTGAACTGGTTGTGCGGCCATGAAACACATCCCTCCTGCGGAGGGAGCTGGTAGGAACGTTGGGTTGCTTGCTCAATGGCCAGGGTCAACGGCAGCGTGGTGTATTCCGCAAATATGCCCGACTGTGAGGGCGGGCACAAGCCGGCGTGAGTAGGTTAAACGTTGAGTTTTATAAGGGCACCACGGGGTGACCAGCCCCACCCTCCCCACCCAGCCTCTCCCCACCCTCCCCACCCAGCCCCCCCTCCCCACCCTCCCCACCCAGCCCCTAGCCACCCTCCCCTCCCCACCTAGCCCCACCCTCCCCACCAGCCCCTCCCCACCCTCCCACCCAGCCCCTCCCCACCCTCCCCTCCCAGCCCCTCCCCACCCTCCCCTCCCAACCCAGCCCCACCCTCCCCACCCAGCCTCTCCCCACCCCCCCACCCAGCCCCTATCCACCCTCCCCTTCCCCACCCAGCCCCTCCCTCCCCCACCCAGCCCCTCCCTCCCCACCCAGCCCCTCCCTGCACAACGGACACAATAATCCCCTGTGGGCTGGTGTAACCAGGAGGTTCCTACCAGTATGAGTAGCAGCTGTCACGTGTAAGAATCAGCCGGTCGGGCGTGGTGCTGGCTCCACCACTCCCTGGTTCGTTATCCCGGCCTTTAGAGGTCCTCGCTACGGGTCCTTGCTCCAACACGAGGGCTGAACGATTAATCGATTTCAAATCGAAATCGCAATTTGAAACCAAGCGATTGGCAAATCGCAAAGGCTGCGATTTTTTGCGATTTCAAAAGTTCCTATTACTTTCTTATTGGAATTGTTTTATTTTTTATTAATATAATTCTATTTATTCAACTTAACAATCGTTCGATGTTTGATTGTTCTATTTCAATTCAAACATGTGAAAAATACATGTTGGAATCAATTCATATCTTTTTTAGTTTTCATCCTTGTGTGTAGTGGGTTCTACTGAGTCGCAGACGCACTTCTTGCAGGCAACACATTTATTAAGACCAACGCACGGGGTACTACCCCTTAACACCAGGCTACTATGGAACGGACCCTAGCCTGGGTCCAGGTCAGAGGTCGCAAACGGGTTTTGATTCCTTACCCGTACCCGTACCCGGCCGCACCAGGGTCGCAAACGGGTACCCGTACCCATACCCTACCCGATACCCGGCTACCCGTACCCGGGTATCGGGTACCCAATTGCGACCTCTGGGATGAAGCCATGTTGCAGGCGCGGGTGGGTTGATTCTAGGAACTTGAATTGTGAGAAGAGACAAGACGTTGGGAAATGAGTGACAAACAGTTACTCACCAGTGACTCACGGCCTACCCGTACCCGGCCACACCAGGGTCGCAAACGGGTACCCGTACCCGGCCGGTACGGTAGCCGGGTATCGGGTAGGGCACGGGTATCGGGTACCCGGTTGCGACCTCTGGTCCAGTCCACGTGTTGGTGACTCTTGTAGGACGTAGAACGTAGATTCTTCAGGATGAACAACAGCAGCTGGTCCTGCTCGGGGACTCGGCTTCTCTCCTCTGCGGCGTGGCTGGCTCCACCCTTGGCCACGCCCACCTTCTAGAACCCTCGAGCAGGATCTCGACCCTGACACGTGACCACCCGTAGCCCCCACCTGGGGCCCTGTGGAGACTTTGCCGGTCAAGTGTCCTTCGGGGTCAACCAGAGTGCCATGGCCCTGAGTAACCCCATTCCCGTGGCCGGCACTCTCACACCCCCTATCCTGTAGGGGTCGGCACTGCACGCAGGGCGTGGTGCCACTCAGCGCTGTCAGTCAGCGCTCACCGAGCCCCTCTAGTGCCGGAACTGCACCCACACCCACGTGTGCCCGCGATGTCGTTACCGGCATTACACAGCGACATTCGCGATGTCACTACACTTGCATTACAATTATAGAGCAGTTCATATTGTGATGATATCATGTGGTAATGCTCCATCACGTGTTTTAAATCTGTTGCACAGTGAATATTGAACTGGAGCTTGACTTAAAAAATGTAATCGCAATCGCAATATTTGTCTGAAAAATCGCAATTAGATATTTACCCCAAATCGTTCAGCCCTATCCAAGACCTTGCGTAGGTTACGCAGGGGGTCTTTGTGTGTGTGTGTAATGTAGCGTAGTGGTTAGCACTACGCTGCGCTACGAACCCGGCGACCCGAGTTCAATTCCCGGTCACGGCCAACACCGCCAGTGGTGATTATCTAAACCGGTCCTGAGCCTCCCCTAGGCCGACTCAGCCTCAAATGAGTACCCGGTGCGGTGTGTAAACATCGCCACTGGGGAGACAAAGGCGGCCGGGCGTGGTGTTGGCCACCCACCCCCTCGTGTGCCGTGCCGGCCTTCATAGGTGCTCGCTAACAGCGCTTGCCCCAACAGTCTATTGAGGCTACACGAGGGGGGGAGGTAGGGGGGATCTTTGTCGTCTTTGCTACACTCGCATACGGCTTCATCAGCGCGAGATTGCCAGCCCAGATGCATTGCGGTCGGATCGTACATGATTTCATCCGCGAGCTTAATGCGCCGTAGTTTGTGGCGTGTGCGGTGTCTCGCGGCGTGTTAACACGCCGTGGGCAGAAGCGCGCGGAGCCGCGTAATCTCGGCTCGCAAATCCCACCGGGAGACTCGGAGCGGAGCCGCTCTCTCTCGAATAATGGGTCCCGCGAGAGATGCGGTGACAGCGTGAACGCCTCTTTGCGTTTTACCCCCATTAAGTATGTTGTACCATTCACACCGCTGTGTCCGATTGTATGTGTGTGTATGTGTGTGTGTGCGCATGTGTGGTAGCGTGGTAGTGTAGCCGGGCGTGGTGTTGGCCACCCCATCCCTTTGTGTGCCGTGCCGGCCTTCACAGGCGCTGTTTGTTTTTCTTCGTGTGGTGGTGTAGCGGTTAGCATGCAGCGATGTGTTTTCTTCGTGCTGTGGTGTAGCGGTTAGCATGCAGCGATGTGTTTTTCTTCGTGCGGTGGTGTAGCGGTTAGCATGCAGCGATGTGTTTTTCTTCGTGCGGTGGTGTAGCGGTTAGCATGCAGCGATGTGAACGCACTGGCGATCCGAGTTCGATTCCTGCTCATGGCCAACGCCAGCGATGATTATATAAACCGGTCCTGGGCCTCCCCTAGGTTGACTCGGTGCGATGTCTAACACATCACAGGTACTCACTCACAGCATTTTCCATAAGTCTGTTAAGGCTATACGGGGGATGTGTGTACGTATGTTGAAGCTATTTCACACAATACGTAGCCAATTGCGCTAATCGGGAGGTACGGGAGCTCTGTGTGTGCGGTCGCGTAGCGGTGAACGCGCTGCGCTATGAAACCCACTGGCCACCCGAGTTCGATTCCCGCTCACGGCCAACACCGGTGACGATTATTTGAACCGGTCCTGGGCCTCCCCTAAGTTGACTCGGCCTCAAATGGATACCTGTTGCGGCGTGCAAACGGCGCCACTGGGGAGAAAGAGCGGCCGGGCGTGGTGGTTGCCACCCACGCTCTCGTGTGTCATGGCCAGTGATAGGTTTGTAAAGGGTAAACAGTTGATCTGACTTTTGTTTGCATGAGACACAAATTGCAAGTGGGGTTTTTTATGTCGGGGGCGGGGGGGGGGGGGGGGGGGGCGGGGAAAAACGATCCACGTGTTTTTGCTCTTTGCGGTCTACGTCCGTAGTGTAGGTGTCGAGCACATCCACAGTGGGTGTGTGTCCCGGCATGTTAACATGTCAGGGGCACTAGCACCCTGTGTGCTGCATGAGCATATACACAAGATGAAGGCGCAGCCCTGCAAGTGCCCACTCACGCCGCTGCTGGTGAAAGCAGCCTGCACACGTGGGAGCTCTACAGAGCCACCACCACCCCCCCTCCCCTATACATTATTTTGCCTTCTCTTGCTTGCCGGCCGGATGTCTTGGAAGGGGTGTGAGGACCCACACTTTACCCCACCACGTGCAATCTGCCAATCAAACTCATCCATTTGTACCAGAGGTCGCAAACGGGTTTTGATTCCTTACCCGTACCCGGTCGCACCAGGGTCGCAAATGGGTACCCGTACCCGGCCGGGTAGTACCCGTTCCCTACCCGTACCCTACCCGAAATGAGTGACAAACGGTGACTCACCAGTGACTCACGGCCTACCCGTACCCGTACCCGGCCGCACCAGGGTCGCAAACGGTACCCGTACCCGGCGGGTACGGGTAGCCGGGTATCGGGTAGGGTACAGGTATCGGGTACCCGGTTGCGACCTCTGATTTGTACTGCTGGGTGGACAGAGGCGGTAGAGGGCAGAGGGGTGGGGGCGTGGTGGTTGCGGGCTGATTTAATAACTTACCCCCCCCCCCCCCGTTGTTTCAACTTCCTTGCTGAGAGATGCAATGGAACGGGCGACCTCTGGAAGTCCGGTGTGCGGGCCACTGTGGCGGCTATCCCAGCAGGGCGAGATGTTAACCGCCTCGTCTGGTATACAGGAAGGTTGTGGGTTCGATCTCGAACCCTGATGATACCCCCCCCCCCCCCCCTGTACATTTGGAGTTTGCGTGTGAAATCTTGACCTAAAGCTTTAGTGACTGCAGCAATTCATATTCTTTGGGTCTTTCAGTAAAGTCACGTAGATAGGTTTCGAAGAAATAACAAAAAACTACGACGTTTCGATCGCAAGGGGAAAAAAAAGGAAAAAATGACGACGCTTGTGTTGCGATCGAAACGTCGTAGTTTTTGTCTTTTCTTTGAAGCTGTCTACGTGACTTTAACGAAAGGCCCAAAGAATAAGTTTGCGCGTCTCTCTCCCCGTGGTCGCGTGTCATCTTTCTCCGGGTCCTCCTGTTTTTCCCCTCCACATTTAGACTCAACGTGCGTTCAGATTATTTGGCCGCTGTAAATGTCCACACCCTAAGCCATATCTCTGAGCTATCATTTGTCATGGCCAGATCTCTTCTGAAAAATAAGTTACTACCTTCTTCTGGGTTCTTTCAGTAAAGTCACGTAGAAGGGAAGTAATAGAATAATAAAAAACCCAGCTTATATATATGATCCAAGCACGTGTGCTGTTTCATTCAGACGCTGTCGCCTCGACAGACCTGGTTTTCACCTGAGGACGGCTGCTTGCGTTGTGGCCGAAACGTCGTGAGAATTATTTATTATGTTTTATTTTTATTATTTTATTACTTCCCTTCTACGTGACTTTACCGAAAGAACCAAGAAGATGAATCTCTGCAGTCACGAAAGCTTTAAATCGAAAGTTACTACCTCACCGGGTTTTATCTGGTAAATAAAAAAATAAAATTTAGTTCTAGTGTTATGTACTGCTAAAAAATTACAATATAACTCAGTGGGCCCTACCTGGTTAAAAAAACATTAATTAGCATGTGTAACATTAGCACGTCGACTGCACGCATTGCGTAGCGCCGCGTCTTACGCGTGCAGCTTGATGCGCGGATCTCGAGACCACGAACAATCCACGTCGACCGAAGGGAATTTCTTACCGTCGGCGCTCCGACACACTGCCAAGCACAAATCGCACGCTCGTGCAGATCCGGCCATCCTACGCCACCCCCCCCCCCCCCACAGGGCCGTGGGCTGAGGGGGCCCGCGGGAATTAATCGTACGCGCCCGCCAGAGCCAATGCATCCCGGGGGGAATTGTATGATCCTGTTTGTAAATCCTCTTAGCGCGGGGCCCCCTTGCCTTGAGGCCTGCACGTCTCGCTGAGCGGGAGGGGGGGTTGGGGGGGGTGGGGGGCGATCGCACGGAGGCTGCTGCTGCTGCTGCTGACACAGACACAGACGACACACACTCACGCTCTTGCACGCAGCCAATGAACGCGACGTTAAACAAATTCTCCGGCACTGGGAGAAAGAGAAGAACATTTCTGCTTTTTTTTTCCCCTTTCTTCTGCCGATCATCAAAATCACTGTGCCCTGTGGTTGAGAAATCGATAACGCACGCTTGCTCACTCGCGTACACACACACACACATGCGTTCGCTCGCATAGACACACGCGCACACGTTCGCTCGTGTACACACGCTCGCTCGCTTACACACCACACACACACTTGCTCAAGTACGCACACCACACGTGCAGTCGCACACAGCACCGCCACCCCATCTGCACAGCAATTGAGAGCAGCCCCGAGCATCAAAACAGTTGCCCAACTTTCACGGAACCGCCAAGCAGCAAGTTATTGTTGTTGTTGTGCTGTCATCGTCAGCTGTGATAAATCCACTGCTGGATGAAGGCTCTCCCCATGATGTCACTTTTCTACCCGTTCCTGTGGGTGTTTTGCGCCGTATCGATAAGAGCGATTCCATAACAATTACGATAAGTCCTCGCTTAACACGTAAAAGGTTAAGGCGCGGCCCCGCAATTGCCTGCTCACGCCACTGCTGCCGGAAGGGCCTCCACTTAGAGCTCTAGTGGGATATTTGGCCTACTGTCACATTCTAGATTTGAAGTTTTCGTGACTGCAAGGATTCATACTCTTTGTTTTTTCCGATAAAGTCACGTGGGTAAAAAATTGAAACAAATTAAATTAAATCACGACGTTGCTCCACCTGCTGACGGTTGCTTGTGTTGCTTTCGAAACGTCGTGATTTAATTTAATTTATTTTAAAAAATTACCGACGCGACTACTATCGCATGCTGATCGTACATCTTGGAAGAGGTGGACGTACCCATACATGCCTACACCACCACACAGGTGGCCCGTCAATCATAGATTGTCTGCGGTGAGCTCAGTTATACTGCGTGGTGGACAGGCCAAGAAATGGAATCGAACCGGGACCTCTCTGGGTTGCAAGTCCAGTGTGCTCACCGTGACACCACTGTGGTAGCGTCTCTCTTCCCTTCGTTTTCCACCCTGCTGCTGGCTCTATTATTTAAGACCGGGAGCAAGAGCAGAGCCCCTCACCATTCTGGCGAATTGCCCGATGATGCTGGATGCAATTACCAGCGAAACGTCGTGCTACTCAAAAATTGTAAATGTTGTGGTTTCACGCTTCAACACACCGGTGGGCTAAAGCAGTGAACTATTTGTCTTTTGTCAACGTGACACTTTTTTTGCTGATTGGCCGTGTCGGGTGGTGGAGGGTTATGACACATTTATAAATAACGCGATCTAAACCCAAAAACTTTTATTATATAATATTGGTCGCGAAAGCCTGACGTGTTAAACTGACATTGACTTTACCGCCCACGGTAACGATGTACACCGCCAGGTCGTGCGCCACTGCCGGATGAGGATATTTCTTACGCCGCGCAGCAGGTCACAGTGTGTTTCTCTGTGACCATACTTCACCACGCCGGTCAGTGGGGGTTGGTGGAGGGGGGGGGGGTAGCGATTCGGTCGTCACTCGCCGCTGATATTTCCAGACAGGCCGTGGGAATGGAAGCGCCAGGTTAACGTGATGCTCGCTCTAAACCAGTGTAAGATTAATGTTA
>NW_026892040.1:0-29509 GCF_015708825.2 Lethenteron reissneri
GGCGCTGAGCGCCTGTGACCCACAGACACCGACTCGCGGTGCCGCGTCCAGAGTGAACAGCGCCACGTGTTGACAAGCCTCGCCTTGTTGTTGTGTGGCAGGTCGCTTCTGAAACGAGAGCGGTATAGCAGCTCGAGCGGGCTTGGCTGATAAAAACACGAAAAAAACTGCGTTAATATCTACAATAACCAAAGTTACAGAGTAGCGAGCCGCGTGAAGACAAATTTATCTTGAGCGAGAGAATTAAACTTGAACGCATCAGGCGAGGGCAGGAGGCAAGGCCCCGCGGGCAAAGTTCCAATCTGGACATCGATTCCAACACTCGCTGCTACTCAATTGACATCCCTGAGAGAGAGAAACAGCGAGGCTCTACCTTGGTACACAACAACAACAACACACCACCACAACGATGAGAAATCTCACCTCGGATTTCAGTAAGCACGCAGCAGCAGCGGCAGCTTCCTGTTACCTCGTGACGTCACGCGGCAGCAGCAGCAGTGACATGACGTCACTTTCGGGTTACAAGCCACGCTCCTCCCACGAGCGACCCCGCACTGAATAAATTATGTTAATGAGGCGGCCCAACGTCACCACCAGCAGCACCACCAGCACCACCAGCACCACCACCAGCACCACCACCACCACCAGCACCACCACCACCAGCACCACCACCACCACAGCACCACCACCACCACCACCACTAGCACCACCACCCACCACCACCACCAGCACCACACCACCAGCACACCACCACCACCAGCACCACCACCAGCACACCACCACACCACCAGCACCACCACCACCACCAGCACCACCACACCACCACCACCACCACACCCACCAGCACCACCACCACCAGCACCAGCACCACCAGCACCACTAGCACCACCACCACCAGCACCATCAGCACCACCACCACCACCACCAGCACACACCACCACCACCACCACACCACCACCAGCACCACCACCAGCACCACCACACCACCACCAGCACCACACCACCACACCACCACCCCACCACACCACCCACCAGCACCACACCACCACTAGCCCACCACCACCACACCAGCAGCACCACCACCACACCACCACCAGCACCACCACCACCACTAGCACCACCACCACCACCACCAGCCCACCCCACACCCCACTAGCACCACCACCACCACACCACCAGCACCACCACCACCCGCTCGTGACGATCGTTGTCAAAGTTGCGCAATCTTGAGGCTGTGGGCAACCAGACCACCCGCCCGCACATCCTTCACTACACCGCAAAGCTCCCCCGTGTAGCCTCCACACACTTTGTGGGGCAAGTGCTGCTAAACAAACACACAGACACCCACACGACACACAGACAACACACATATACACACAGAGACACAGGTACACAGACACACTCGCCCACTCACCATCCACCCACCCACTCACCCACCCCCCCCCCCTCTCACCCCCCCTCTCTCACCCCCCCTCTCTCACCACCCCCCTCCTCCACCCCCCCTCACTCACCCCCCCCTCCCCCCACTCACTCACCCCCCCTCTCACCCCCCACCCTCCCCCCCCCCTCACCCCCCCCCCCCACTCACCCCCTCTCACCCCCCCACTCACTCACCCCCCTCTCACCCCCCCCTCTCACCCCCCTCTCACTCACCCCCCCCCTCACTCCCTCACCCCCCCCTCACTCACCCCCCCTCTCACCCCCCCCTCACCCCCCCTCACTCCCCCTCTCACCCCCCTCCACTCACCCCCCCTCACTCACCCCCCCCCTCTCACCACCCCCCCCTCACTACCCCCCCCCACACCCCCCCCACTCACCCCCCCACTCACCCCCCCCCACTCACTCCCCCCCCCCCTCACTCACCCCCCCTCTCACCCCCCCCCCACTCACTCACCCCCACTCTCACCCCCCCCCTCTCACCCCCCCCCTCACTCACCCCCCCCCCCCACCCCCCCTCTCACCCCCCATCTCATCCCCCCTCACTCCCCCCCTCCCTCACCCCCCCCCCCCACTCACCCCTCACCCCCCCTCTCACCCCCCCCCCCCTCTCACTCACCCCCCCCCTCACTCACCCCCCCCCCACTCACCCCCCCCCCCCACTCACTCACCCCCCCTCTCACCCCCTCTCACTCACCCCCCCCCTCACTCACCCCCCCCCCCCACTCACCCCCCCACTCACCCCCCCCCCCTCACCCCCCCCCACTCACCCCCCCTCTCACCCCCCCCACTCACTCACCCCCCCCTCTCACCCCCCCCCACTCACCCCCCCCTCACCCCCCCCACTCACCCCCCCCCCACTCACCCCCCCCACTCACCCCCCCCCACTCACCCCCCCCACTCACCCCCCCCACTCACTCACCCCCCCCACTCACCCCCCCCCACTACCCCCCCCCCCCCCCCACTCACCCCCCCACTCACCCCCCCCCCCACTCACCCCCCCCCACTCACCCCCCCCCACTCACCCCCCCCACTCCCCCCCCCCCCACTCACCCCCCCCCACTCACTCACCCCCCCCACTCACCCCCCCCCCCACTCACTCACCCCCCCCCACTCACCCCCCCCACTCACCCCCCCCCACTCACCCCCCCCACTCACTCCCACCCCCCCTTCCACTCACTCACCCCCCCCCACTCACTCACCCCCCCCCACTCACCCCCACTCACTCACCCCCCCCCACTCACTCACCCCCACTCCCCCCCCCCCTCCACTCACCACCCCCCCCTCACTCACCCCCCCCCCACTCACCCCCCCACTCACCCCCCCCACTCACTCACCCCCCCCCCCCCTCCCCCCCCCCTCACCCCCCCCACCCCCCCCCCCCACTCACCCCCCCCCCCCACTCACCACCCCCCCCCCCACTCACCCCCCCCTCCACTCCCCCCCCCACTCACTCACCCCCCCCCCCACTCACCCCCCCCCCACTCACTCACCCCCCCACTCATCACCCCCCCCCACCCACTCACCCCCCCCATTCACCCCCCCCCCACTCACTCACCCCCCCCCACTCACCCCCACTCACCCCCCCCCCACTCACTCCCCCCCCCCACTCACTCACCCCCCCCCACTCACTCACCCCCCCTCTCACCCCCCCCCACTCACCCCCCCCCCCCCTCACCCCCCCCCACTCACCCCCCCACTCACTCACCCCCCCTCTCACCCCCCCCCACTCACCCCCCCACTCACCCCCCCCCACCTCACTCCCCCCCCCCCACTCACTCACCCCCCCTCACTCACCCCCCACCCAACTCACCCCCCCCCTCTCACCCCTCCCCACCCCCCCCCCCACTCACCCCCCCCCACTCACCCCCCCCCCACCCCCCCCCCTCACTCCCCCCCCCACTCACCCCCCCCCCTCACCCCCCCCCACTCACCCCCCCCCACTCATCACCCCCCCCCACTCACCACCCCCCCACTCACCCCCCCCCACTCACTCACCCCCCCCCCCACTCCTCACCCCCCCCCCCACTCACCCCCCCCCACTCACCCCCCCCCCCTCACCCACCCCACCCCCCCCTCTCACCCCCCTTCACTGTGGCTACACACGAGGTGGCGGTGGGTGACCAGCACCACGCCCGGCCGCCTTCGTCTCCCTGGTGGCGATGTTCGCTACACACCGCACCAGCTACTCGCTTTGAGGCTGAGTCGACCTAGGGGAGGCCCAGGACAGGTTTCAGATAATCGTCATGGCGGGTTGGCCGTGAGCCGGAATCGAACTCTGATCGCCGGGTCGTAGCGCTAACCGCTGCACCACCGCTCCCACACCGCGAGAGACACACACGCGGAGACAGACACGGGGTGAGGTGTGCAAGAGACATCAAGTGTATTCACAGGTCACCACGGAACCCGCAGGGTTCAGGGAGTCACACCACACGCACGTGCCACCCACCGTGACGTCCCAACCCGTGCGCTCGACCCGTGTTCTTGCAACAGGCGAGTTTTTCAGGCCCACACAGCGTACAGACGTTGCAATGCGGGCAACAAATCGTAATCGTCTATCTGTGTTTCTTTCCCTTGTGATGATGGGACTTTGCAGGATGAACGTTGAGTGTTTATACGGGGCACGGGGTGACCAATACGGTCTGAGTTGGCCGCCGTGTGTGCGTGTGTGTCCCGGACCGTGGCGATGCCTGCTGCTGCTGCTGTATATGTGGAGTGTGCGTCTCTCTCTGTGGCTATGAGATGTTGACTACCTCGCCTGGTCTACAGGAGGTCGTGGGTTCCATCCCAACCCTGGCGATGCCTGCTGCTGCTGTCTATGTGGAGTCTGCGTCTCTCTGTGGCTAAGAGATGTTGACTACCTTGCCTGGTCTACAGGAGGTCGTGGGTTCCATCCCAACCCTGGCGATGCCTGCTGCTGCTGTATATGTGGAGTCTGCGTCTCTCTGGGCTAAGAGATGTTGACTACCTTGCCTGGTCTACAGGAGGTCATGGGTTCCATTCCAAACCCTGACGATGCCTGCTGCTGTATATGTGGAGTCTGCGTCTCTTTCTCTGTGGCTAAGAGATGTTGACTACCTCACATGGTCTACAGGTCATGGGTTCCATCCCGGACCCTGGCGATGCATGCTGCTGCTGCTGTATATGTGGAGTCTGTGTCTCTCTCTGTAGTTATGAGATGTGACTACCTCGCCTGGTCTACAGGAGGTCGTGGGTTCCATCCCAACCCTGCTGCTGCTGCTGTATATGTGTCACCGGGTCCTCCGGGTTTTCCCCCTCCACATGTCGAGTTGACATCTGCACACGTTCAGATTGTTTGGCTGCTACTAGAAATGTTCACCGTGATGATGATGGTTCTCCGTGTGTCTCTATGGATCTATACGAGTCCCTGGATGTCTGTGGGTCTGTGTGAGTCTCTCTGAGTATGGGTCTCTATGGGTGTCTATGGATCTCTGTGGGGTCTCTATGGGTGTCTATGGATCTCTGTGGGGTCTCTATGGGAGTGAGAAGGGGGAGGGGGAGTGAGAAGGGGGAGGGGGGGAGAAGGGGGAGGGGGGGAGGAGAAGGGGGAGGGGGCAGAATGGGGGGAGTTTGTTTGACGATGAAACACAACAGCGAGGAATAGTTTCCAAACGTAGAACCAAAATCTATTTTATATTTTTTTCTGTTCTAATACGTCCGTTGTGATGTGTTTGTAAACAAAACAAGCCAAACAAATACATTTGCGAATTTTTCATGTTTTGAGATGACAGATACTTGGTTTACGGCGAGGATTGATGTTATCCTAGATGGGTTTGTTTATAACACGCTTTTATTATTTAACAAATTCCGTCTGGAGTTGTGTCCTCTGAGCAGCCCGCGCCGAGGGGCGGGGGGGGGCAGGAGGGGGGAGGGGCGATGGGGGAAGGGGGGGCACGGGGGCGGGGGGGGAAGGGGGGGCACGGGGGGGGAGGGGCAGGGGGGGAAGGGGGGGGGCACGGGGGGGGGGGAGGGGCGGGGGGGGGTGGCAGGAGGGGGAGGGGCGATGGGGAGGGGGGGCACGGGGAGGGCATCTGGGACAGTGACATTTAATTAAAGCGTGGGGGGGGGGGGGTTTGATTTAAAGTTTTCGTGACCTGCAGGGATTCATCTTCTTGGTTCTTTAGGTAAAGTCCCTTCTACGTGACTTCACCGAAAGAGCCAAGAAGATGAAAGCGTGGGGGGTTTTTTAATATTTCTAAAAAAAAATTGTTCACCCGGAAGCTGCACACCAAAGTGAACTTTGCCCGGGAGGATCAGCAGGAGGAGCACGTGGACACAAGTTCACACCCAGCGTGACCACACACACACACACACACCGCCACCTCGACCACGATGTCCACCCCTAGGAGGCTCACGTCCACCTTCTTGTGCCTCTCCCTGGCCACCCTGGTCGGCTTGGCCTCGGTACACGGCCAAGGAAACCCGCCGTCACTTGCACCCTTAGAGCAGTCCCAGGGGACAGACGCCCAGACCATGACCAGTCCAGCGATGGCCTCGTCCTCTCCTCCTCCGTCTTCCTCCTCCTTCTCGGCCTCCCCACCTGGACCCAGACCTCGCAGGAGGCCGCCCCCGTGCCTGGCGCCGAGCGGGTGGGCCGCGTCTTCAAGCGCGTCAACGCGGCCGTGGCGAGCGTCGTCTTCCTCGTGGGGAGCGTCGGCAACGCGGCGCTGCTGCTCGTCGTCTACGGGGACAAGTCGATGATGCGCGACGAGGCCAGCGTCCTCATCGCCAGCCTTGCTCTCGGAGACCTCTTCTACATCGTCGTAGACATGCCCGTCAACGTGTACAAGGTGAGGAGGGGGAGGGGGGAGGACGCGCGCACGTGGTGCGGTATCAATAACAACTCGAGTTCTTAGTCACGTGCTGCTACCACGTGATGATTATGCAATTCGTGAATATTGTCGGGTGTGAGAGGGGGGGTGACGGCAATAATAATGGCATTGAAGCCACCACGGGTTGCCTTACCCCAAACAAACAAGAATGTGGATCATTGTTTTTAATGAACATTGAACACAACTCTCATTGACAGTCCTCTGTCAACCCACTTTGAGAAGGGTGTTGCCTGGATGAGGGCCCTCCCCATGCCGCGTCAGCCACGCGGCCTGCTTGACCACGCCTCGCCGTGCTGGCCAGGGACAGGTTGGGGCAGGACCAGTTCAGATGTCACTTGTCACTGATGTTGACCATCGCTGGGAATTGAACTCAACTCGCCGGTTCAATATTACTGTGCGGTAACCACTGCCGCCACTACTACCACTCCACCACGCACCTCGTGTGTGACTTGATAAGTAGCAAGCTTTAAAGCGTTGAATTATATAGACTGCTTCAACATTTCGTTTGCTTCCATATGGGTGATAAACAGATGGACAGAAATCAGCAACAATTCCCTCTGATGTATCCAGAAAAGCCCCAAGGAGTTTCAAGACTCTGTAGAACGAGCATCCTGCTTGAGGATGTTTGGCCAATCTGTGTAGCTTCTGCACGTGATGGATTCCAGAGACCACTTTGTGGACTGCCCATCTCCAGGGCGCCTCGCAGCCCCAGTGGGTTGGGAGTTTGACGAATCTCTGCGTGATCCACCAATCCCGGCCTCCAGAGCACTGCCTCACAGGCGAAACACCAGCGTGTCACCCCCCCCCCCCCCCCCAGCTACAGCATGCGACGGATGTACAACCATCGTAGAGGTCGCGTGTTTTATTATTTGCGCGATCTAATCCCCAAAACAATCCCCTTATGGATAATATTGGTCGCCAAAGTCTACGTGGTGTGTGTGTACCTGTGTTGTGTGTGTACCTGTGTACCTGTGTGTGTACCTGTGTGTGTGTGTACCTGTGTATGTGTACCGTGCGTGTGTGTGTACCTGTGTGTGTACCTGTGTGTGCCTGTGTGTGTGTGTACCTGTGTGTACCTGTGTGTGTGTGTGTACATGTGTGTGTACCTGTGTGTGTGTGTGTACCTGTGTGTGTGTGTACCCTGTGTGTGTGTGTTACCTGTGTGTGTGGTTGTGTACCTGTGTGTGTGTGTGTACATGTGTGGTGTGTGTGTACCTGTGTGTTGTGTGTGTGTGTACCTGTGTGTGTGTGTGTACCTGGTGTGTGTGTGGTGTACCTGTGGTGTGTGTAACCTGTGTGTGTGTGTGTGTACCTGTGTGTGTGTGTACCTGTGTGTGTGTGTGTACCTGTGTGTGTGTACCTGTGTGTGTGTGTACCTGTGTGTGTGTACCTGTGTGTGTGTGTACCTGTGTGTGTGTACCTGTGTGTGTGTGTACCTGTGTGTGTGTACCTGTGTGTGTACCTGTGTGTGTGTACATGTGTGTGTGTACCTGTGTGTGTGTACCTGTGTGTGTGTGTACCTGTGTGTGTGTGTACCTGTGTGTGTGTACCTGTGTGTGTGTACCTGTGTGTGTGTGTGTACCTCTGTGTGTGTGTGTGTGTACCTGTGTGTGTGTGTACCTGTGTGTGTGTACAACACGCTCGCGTGTCTGCAGCCGATTAGCACGCTCGGCTATGTGTGGCGTGAAAGCGGTTTAACATACGTACGTACACTTGGATACTATATACACGTAACTATATATAGACTGTCATGGTTTTTTTTCACTTTGTTGTTCTAACGTTCTGACCCCGTGCCCCTACTGGACATCTGTGAAAAAGAGCTTCATAGCTCATCGGATTCCTCCTCCAGTGTCAATACATATTCAGACTTTGTTATACAAAGAGAATATTCGCAAAAAGTTAATTGGCTAATATCCAGTTGTTATTCACTAACTTAGGAATATTCTGGCCAAAGTAAAGTGTAAAAACTGTTGTATATAACAATAGAAATGCATAGATGAAACGACGATGCCTCAATTACAAAAAAGAAATGTTTTACCCAGTGGCGGCTCCTGCAAAATCTCTCAGGGGGGGCAAATGTCTGGATGATTGATAAGGATAAGGTCCACCCATGCAATGGATAAATTAACAGCTTAAGCCCTGTAAAGGCAACTTCACTTCTTTAATATTAATGAAAAATAAAGTGACTCTTACAATACATCTTGTTTGTTTCTATACTCACTATTAAAACAAACCACTCAAGTTTATTTATTAAAGATTCCACTAGGTGGCCACAAATTATATTGTTGGATGAAACGTGCTTGCGTATGATGACGTAAGCACGTATGATGACGTTAGCACGTATGATGACGTAAGCACGTATGATGACGTAAGCACGTTAGTGCGAGCCCTCCCGGAAGCCATAGAGAATGCATTGCAGCGCCCGCCGTTCGAAAAAAACATCTTTGAATGTAAGTCTATGGGGCCACTCGGGGCGATTCTCAGCCGGAGTGAAATCGCCCAAAAAAGAGGCGGGTACTCCACAGAACGTGACATGACGCTGATTGGACTATATCCAGAGGCTGCAGTGACGGCTAGCGTGACTCTGTGGTTGAATGACATTGGTGGTGCGTCGCCCACTCGCCCTAATGAAGAAACCGCCCCTGGTTTTACCCCATGATGGTTGAAGTCAACAGCGGTGTTGCGATGAGCAGACTCGCCACTGTCATGGGAATGTGGAATTGGCGCGTTGTTACGTGACAAACCTTACTGGCTGTGTCGGGTGGTGGAGGGTTAGGACACAACATTTCTACTTACGCGACCTAACACAAAAAACCTTTTGTTGTGATCATTAACTCGATTGACTTTTACCCCCCCCCCCAAAAAAAAGGCCTCTAAAAGTTTCTGGAGACTTTTGTTGTTGAAGACGGAAGCTTGTGTTCGCCTCCGAAACGTCGTGATTTCATTTATTTTTATTTCTTTTTCACCTACGTGGACTTTACCGAAAACACCAAAGAGCATGGACCCTTGCAGTCACGAAAACTTCAAATCTAGAACTGTTGTTGTTGTTGTTGATTCTAGATTTGAAGCTTTCGTGACTGGCTGTGACGGTCCCACCTGATGACGGAGGACTTGTGTTGCCTCCGAAACGTCGTGATTTTATTGTTTTATTTTTATTACTTTTTATTTCATTTTTTGCCTACATGGTGACTTTACCGAAAGAACTAAGAGTATAGTTGTTGTTGATGTTTGGGAGACCCCAATTCATTTCCTCAATTCATTTCCAGAGAAAACCTGCGGGGTGCGTGCGGTGCGTTCTTATCTTCTCAGCTGCACGCCGAGAGCTGCCATTCGGTTGCCACCGTGTGCAAGACGGTGCCCTTCGTGCAGAAGGCCTCTCTGGGCATCAGCGCGCTGAGCCTGTGCGTGCTCAGCGGAGACAGGTGAGGAGAGACCCGGCCGCTCGCTGTTCCCGTTCACGGCTCAAATCTCGGAAGCGCTCAAAGCGCTTTGTTGGCGTGAACTTTGTCTGGAGAGGCGTGTTCCTGAAGACATCGTGCTCACCGCGGAGAACTGTCACGACACGATTCCCAACGTCTTGTCTCTTCTCACAATTCAAGTTCCTAGACTCAACCCACCCGCGCCTGCAACATGGCTTCATCCCAGAGGTCGCAATAGCCACACTCCCTCCCGCATGGCCTTGTGGGAGCCTCGGTTACCGATAAAGTAATTTTATTTTAGTTGTTCTTCCAATTCCGTTCCGATGACGTACGTGTGCATGACATACGTGTGCATGACATACGTGTACGGAATCAGAAGAAAAATGTAAATGGGTTAACTACCTCGCCTGGTATACAGGAAGTCGTGGGTTTGATCTCGACCCTGACGCCTGCTGCTGCTGTATATTTCCAGTTTGCATATTCTCCCCGTGGTCGTGTGTATTTTTTTCTCCGAGTCCTCTGGTTTTTCCCTCCACAATTAAGACAAAAACATGCGTTTGATTATAAATGCTATTTGGCTGCTGCTCTAAATGTCCCCACGTGATCAGCTACTTCGTTGAGCTGTCGTTTTGGGCCAGGTCGTATACAGCTGAGTGGGCCTTGCCTGGTAACATACAAATAGAATAGGAACAGTCGTAGTACATCTCCAGAGTTTACATTCCTCCTCCTCCCTCCCCTCCTCCCTTCTGCTCCTTCTGTTATAAGCAGCAGGCTACAACAGTATTTTAGATAATTAAGTGACGGTGTCATTCCTTGGGTGTCACCCAGAACCTCATTTCTCACTGAATATTGTCCGACTTCCTGGTAGACTGTTGTAGATGGCACCAGCGCCGTCTAGCAGCCACAGACATAGCGATCTGTATGATGGATGTGGTGAGCCGCTGTGCGTACACATTGTTTCAGGTTGCCAAACCGGACGGACGCGGCCGAAACTAATCCCCGCTTCCCAAAACATGCGGCACGTGTCAACGTGTTGATCCAGCTCGCGCTCCTGCGAGCGAGACCCGTCCCGCTCACTCGCGAGTTCTCGCCTCGACAAACCAACCAGCACCAACTTGGCCGCCCCCTCCTCTGCCTTCAGGACCCGAAGCGATCGCCCGTTTCCCGCTCACGGCCAACACCGGTGACGATTATTTTGAACCGGTCCTGGGCCTTCCCTAGGTAGACTCGGCCTCAAATGAGGACGTGGTGCGGTGTGTAAACATCGCCACCGGCGAGACAACAGCTGTTACAGGCTACACGGGTGGGGGGGGGGTCATTGCCTTTATCTTTGGTGGCTGTGCAGGTGTAGTCGGTTGTAGTAGGTTTATTAAACGGTTCACTCAGCACAGGCCAATGTATACAACACTCGCAGGGGTATCGTCCCCTTCACCCGTCTAACAGGGAGAATCCCACAATCTATGTCACAGCTAGCTACTCCCAGGTCCTCCACTCGAGAGCTAGGGGAGGCTAGTGATCCAGCTCTGGCCAAGCTGGGATCACGGCACCCTGAGTCACCAGACCGGCCACTTCACCCGTCTAACAGGGAGCTCCCACTGTCTCTAACCCGGCTAGCCTACTCCCAGGTCCTCCACTACAGGGCTAGGGGAGGCTAGCTGATCCAGCTCTGGCCAAGCTGGGATCACGGCACCCTGAGTCCCCAGACCGGCTCTTACAAGAACATCGGCTCTGGGCTCTGGGGGCCACGCCACTGGCTTGCCCTGGTTGCTCCTTAGAAGCACGGCGAGCCAGGGGAAGTCCCAGGGCCTATCTAGCCGGTCTTCTCTCTTCTCTGGTTTAAGCTAAACACTGAACCCCGAGCCCACCGGCTCACCGCCTATATAGCACTCCCCCCCAAGGGTGTGGTGCCGTGGGGGATCACAGGCGCCATTACAGCCCCCCAGGGCTAACCGATGCGGACGTGGATGTAAGCATCTTTCCGCGTGCAGGCACAAGCACCCCCGGTGTGTTTGTTCGCCCTCCCGTGACCCCTCTACGCAGGGTACCGTGCGGTCGCGCACTGGGACCGCCTCCAGTGCGTGGGCCTCTCCCTGCTCACGGCGCTTAAAGTCCTGGCCATCTGGACGCTGTCGCTGGTGCTGGCGGTGCCCCGAGCTCCTGGCCTTCGACACGCTGTCCTGGGAATACCGCAACCGGACGCTCGACACGTGCATGGTCATCCCGCAGACGAGCTTCGTGGAGGTGCGACACGGCGCGTCAAGAACGTGGCAACCACCGGCGTCGCCGTAACCTGGGGGGGGGGGGCGGGGGTGGTTTCGCAAACTCCGGTCGGCACAAACGGGGATGTGAATCGTCACCGAATGTTTTTTGTCCGGGTTGCTGTACTCGTACCCGGCCGCACCAGGGTCGCAAATGGGTACCCGTACCCGTATCCAGTCGTACCCGTACCCAGCCGGGTATGGGTAGGGTACGGGTATCGGGTACCCGATTGCGACCTCTGGGATGAAGCCACGTTGCAGGCTCGGGTGGGTTGATTCTAGGAACTTGAATTGTGAGAAGAGACAAGACGTTGGGAAATGAGTAACAAACGGTTACTCACCAGTGACTCACGGCCTACCCGTACCCGGCCCGCACCAGGGTACGGGTAGTCGGGTATCGGGTACCCGATTGCGACCTCTGACACACAGTCTGTCTTTCAGTCACTCACAGAGACAGGCAGCTAATTAGATACTCCACCAACCCTGTGCTCGGCTATCCCACGAGGAGATTTGTCGCCCCGCCTGACTCTGACGAAACCTCTTGTCTGGGCCCTCGCAGTTTTACGCCAAAGCCAAGGACTGGTGGCTGTTCGGCTTCTACTTCTGCATGCCGCTGGCCTGCGCGGCGGTCTTCTACACGCTCACGACCGTCGAGATGCTTGGGTGAAGAAGCGAAACCATTGGCAGCGCCATCGACGAGCACCTCAAGCAGGTGTCGAACCTCGGGACCTCCCTCCGGTACCGCCGGCCCCATCGGCTGGAGGCCGAACGGCTCCCCGTGGTTGTGCGGTTACGTAACCGATTTGCGGTGGCGGGCAGGAGGGGAGGGAGGGGTCCGTGACGTTCGCTCTCCGACTTTGTCACTGAACGATTCGTGAAACTGCGAGATGTTGATTCGACGGATGTTTGCGTGTGTTTGCGTGTGTGTGTATGTGCGTGTGTGTGTGCGTGTGTGTGTGTGGCGTGTGTATGTGCGTGTGTGTGTACGTGTGTGTGTGCGTGTGTGTGTGTGTGTACGTGTCTGTGTGCGTGCGTTGTGTGTGTGCGTGTGTGTGTACGTGTGTGTGTGCGTGTGTGTGTGTGCGTACGTGTGTGTGTGCATGTGTGTGTGTGTGTACGTGCGTGTGTGCGTGCGTGTGTGTGTGTGTGTGCGTGTGTGTGTACGTGTGTGTGTGCGTGCGCGTGTGTGCGTGCGTGTGTGTACACACAGCAACGGGAGGCAGGCAAGGCGGTGTTCTGCCTGGCGGTGGTGTTGTTGCGCTGTGCTGGCTGCCGCTGCATCTCAGCCGCATCCTCAAGAGAACCGTCTACGACGAGATGGACCCCAACCGCTGCGAGCTGCTCAGGTGGGGGGGGCACCCCCGAACCGTCCCCCCCCCCCCCCTCTCTCCCTCTCTACTCGTGCCCTCCTCGTCCCATGGGAGAATGAAGAGTCAATTGTATCGTCTTCGCTGTGAATCAGAGGTCGCAAACGGGTTTTGATTCCTTACCCGTACCCATACCCGGCCGCACCAGGTCGCAAACGGGTACCCGTACCCTACCCGTACCCGTACCCTACCCGTACCCGTACCCTAACCAAGACCCTACCCGTACCCAGACCCTACCCGTACCCTACCCGTACCTTACCTGTACCCTACCCGTACCCTACCAGTACCCTACCCTTACCCTACCCGTACCCGGCCGGTACGGGTAGGGTACGGGTATCGGGTACCCGATTGCGACCTTGGGATGAAGCCACGTTGCAGGCGCGGGTGGGTTGATTTAGGAACTTGAATTATGAGAAGAGACAAGTCATTGGGAAATGAGTGACACCCGGTGATCACCAGTGACTCACGGTCTACCGCTACCCGTACCCCGGCCGCACCAGGGTCGCAAACGGGTACCCGTACCCGGCCGGGTACGGGTAGCCGGGGTATCGGGTAGGGTACGGGTATCGGGTACCTGGTTGCGACCTCTGGCGTGAATATCGCAGCCAGCAGCAGCAGTGTAATACCAATCGCAACCACCACGCCCTGCGCGGGAACTTCTTTGGCACCGTACGTAGCCGAGCGCGCTCACGCAGGTGCGGGGGTAAGGACGACGAACTGAACGCGAAGTGTTCTTTGCGAAGAGGCGTCGTTCTCAATCTACTTTGCAAACGACGCCCTTGGCAATAGAATACACTCAGCGAGTGTCAAGAGTGGGGTTTGTTTTAGGAGCGTCCTGCTCTGTCATGTTTCACCAATGCCAATGCCCCCCACCCCCCCCACTCCATCCAGCCCCGCGTTTCCTCCAGGGCGTTGTTGTGAACGTCCGACGCACCCGCTACACCCCCCCCCCCCCCCGGTGGCTTGCTTCTCACACGGCCCCCTTAACGCGAACAACGGCACGTGGCCGGTGAACGAGCGCAGCTGGATCGCGTCACGGATCGTGTCACGGATCGTGTCATGCGAGCGGCGTGGTAAACGAGGGGGGGTGGATGGGACCCCCCACAAAACATCGCAGCTCAACAGCGTGGGGAGGCGGGGGGGGGGCGTCTCGCCGGACCGAGGACACTTTGCACTCATTGGCGTTGTTTGCTGTTGCGACGTTCTGTCGCGCCCCTACGGGACAGCTGCGGGGAGAGAGCTTCGTAGCTCATCGGATTCCTCCTCCAAGTCCAAATCAATATTGAGATTCTGATCCGATTGCGATCAACGCTTCACCGGCGTGTCGTTGTCACGCCGCTCGGAGCGTGGCCGTGTTCGTCGCGGTTGGGCTACGGCTGGGTTCTGTGCGTGGCCCCGATGCAATGTGAAGGTCTCCTGGCTCCTGATTCACAACGGGTGTGTGCTCTGCCGCCATCACCACCACCGCCCCCTGCAGCTTCCTGCTCGTGCTGAATTACATCGGCATGAACCTGGCGACCCTCAACTCGTGCGTCAACCCCGTCGCCCTCTACGTCGTCAGCGCAAAGTTCAGGAACCGCTTCAAGGTGCGTTTGGTGGCGTCGGCCACGTTTCTGTCGTCACGTTTAGATCATGGGGGGGGGTGCTTCTCAATCGCCGGCGCTCGGGAACCACGACAACAACAACAACATCAACAACAACAACAATCACCGCTGGTGCACAGGTCTGACGATCGCGTCGCACGTTCGCGTGACGAATTCCAACTGATACGGGTCTCGTGAATTGATGCGTATCTACTACGTGTTTGTATGCAAGTATGTATGTTTGCATGTGTGTACGTGAGTGGGTGTGTGTTAAGGGGAGCGGTGGTGTAGCGGTTAGTGTTAACCAGAGGTGCGGGGTAAGGACAACAAACTAAGCACAAAAAGCAGTTCTAAAGAAATGAGTTTGTCAACGTGGATAATTTAAAAGTGCGTAGCTCCAGTGGCTTCCTATTATCGGAAGAGCGTTGCAGACGGCCGCAGAAGCGCGTCTGAAAGCGCCGCGCGATGCGGTGATCCCCACCGCCGCCTGTGTTCGATGGCGAGCAGTCAGAAGCCACCGCTGCCGCTGCTGCTGCTGCTGCCGCCGCTGCTGCTGCTGCTGCTGTGAGGATGATGAGCGGAGTTGGCGCGATGGGTTGACGCTCACTTGACGAGATCGGCGAAGGTGTCGCGGTTCATGTGTGGCGAGCGCTTTGCGTGCGGCGAGAGCGAATTTGACGTCGCTCGTCGCAGTGCCGACCCTCCTCGCTCCAACTCTCTCTCCTCCTCCTCGTCGTCGCCGCCGTGCACAGTCCTGCCTGTGCTGCTGCTGGGCGACAAGCAGACGGCGCTCCAGCAGAAGGCCGTGGCGGCGCCGGGCAGCCCGCTCGGCCGCAGCAACTCCCGCTCCAGCAACAGGTTCATCGTCACTTGAGCTGAGCTGGCCCCCCCCCCCCCCCGCGGGATGTGGATGGAGGGGAGGTGGGAGAAGAGTTGCCGGGGGGGGTGGGGAACGGGGGCCGAAGTGAACTAGACAGCCGTGGCCACGTGGGCCAGGCGACCGGCTTGGCTGGAGGACGGTGAAAGCAAACGACGCGAGCGGCTTAGCGAGGCAATCGCGGTCGGTCGCGTGACGTGCGCTTGCACGGCTTGGTGCGACAGACAGCCAGAGAGAGGGAGCAGAGATGATGGGGGGAGGTGTTTAAGCACTCGCTCGAGCGGAACGAGCGCGTGCCGCCATCTCGCCAGCTGGGCTGCTTCTCCACGGCCTGGGGGGTCCCCCCTCGCTCGCTCACCCCCTCCCTGTCTCCACCCCCCACCCCCCACCCCCCACCCGGGTCTCTCTTGCTTAGACGTCGACGTCGCAGCAACACGGCAGGGGGAGCGCTCGCTCGCCAACTGTTGATGCGACTTCATTTTATTTGTTGGCCTCCTTGATGCTTTCACTTGTCCAACTTTGGCTGTCCCTTGGCACGATCAAGCGCAGCGTACGGACGTTGACAGGATGTCGCTGGCTGGGTTCTGGCCGGCGCCGGTCTCTTTTGCAAAGTAGTCGAAAGAGCCGAAGAACCGGGGTAATGTTGCAGTGGTGGGACTTTACTTCCGTTAGCTACGTACATACAGTTGCAATCATACGTGTGTGTCACGTTTTTGTCATATAGCATCAATGGGCAGAGTTGCTTTCAAGAGGCACACAAAAAATATTGTACGTTCAAATAAACAACGTCTACGCAACATGTCTGTGAATACATGTAAATAGACATTTACTGATGGATGCGCCTGTGTGTGTGTGTTCAAACATGCCGCACACGTACACGTGGAGCAACAGCGGTGTTTTTAAATCCTTTATATTAAGTTCGCGTGCTTGCGTGCTTGCTTGCTTGCTTACGACCGTGCAAACCTTTCGGTCGTTTTTTAACCCACTTCCCGTGATCCAATCGAGCTAACATTTTGCACACAGACTCGTTGTGCGTGACAATTAATGTTCGTGAAATTTTTTTTCCAAAATTTTACACTGTTTAGGGAAAACAAATTAAATATTTAATTACCAATTGCTTAATACTGGCAGACAATCAGCTGACCCATAGGTGGCAGCCATCTCAAGCCAGAGGACGAGAGGACTCTAGCCGCCACGCATATAAAGGATTTATAGTGAAAACGTTTTTTAGGGTTAATTTTTTTAATATCGAGGTGTCGAGAGAGGGCCACACATGTGAAGGCTTACGCAGCGAGAAAGAGCGAAAGCATCGGGGTTAAGAAGAGAAGAGTGACAGAGTTAGAGAGATCGTGCAGGGGAGGAAGGGAAAACGACGTAGAACAAGAGACGGAAGAAGACAGAACAAAAGAGCTCATTCTCATGAGAGCAGATGAACAGATTATCTTAATAAGTATAACCCGTAAAAACAAAGTTTTTCACTCTAAATCCTTTATATGCGTGGCGGCTCGAGTCCTCTCGTCCTCTGGCTTGAGATGGCTGCCACCTATGGGTCAGAGATGATTGTCTGCCACCATTAAGCAATTGGTAATTAAATATTTAAAAGAAATTGCCTAAACAGTGTAAAAATGTAAAAAAAATTTCACGAAAATTGTCACGCACAACGAGTCTGTGTGCAAAATGTCAGCTCTATTGGATCACGGGAAGTGTGTTAAAAAACGACCGAAAGAGTTGCACGGTCGTAAGCAAGCAAGCAAGCGAACTTAATATAAAGGATTTAAAAAAGAGCTTATTCTCATGAGAGCAGATGAACAGATTATCTTAATAAGAAAGCAGTGGTTGTGTGTGTGCTGTGCGTGGTGGTGGTGGTGGGTGGTGGTTCCCCAGCTGTCCGCGTGAAAGCGAGAGAGATGAGGAGGGAGAGGGAGGGAGATGGGGCCACGGGACAGACAGACGGGCAGGTGGGGAAGCTTTCCGAGGGTCGATAAGTCACGTGACCTGACGGCTGGACGGGCTGTCACGTGACCCTCAAGCAAGAAACTCAGGATCAGGCCTGTCCCTAATGTACACTTGCAATTACAAACATCAACACACAACAACAACAACAGTCATTCGCCACTAAGTGGCGGAGACGTCACCACGACGCTTGTGCCAGGCCAAGTGCACCTTGAGGCCACGTGAAGTGTCGAACGCCCGCTGGCAGGAGGTCACGGGGCAGACCCAGCAGGTGCCACGGGTCGACTGACTGAGACGAGTGGCTGATGCACCATCTGTGCCCCCTACTGTGCCAACTTGCTGTGCTTTAGCCACCCGGCGCTCCGCTCGTTGTGAGCGTCGCTCCTCCGCCCTCCGTTGTTGTTGGAGGGCGACTGCCTCCAACTGCCCAGTAGCGTCCTTCACGAGCCTCCTCCACTGAGGCCGATCTTGACACCGCTGGTACCAGTCATCGGCAAGTCCACTCAGCTCCACGTCCTCCTGTACCACATCACTCCATCTCTTCTCTAGCCCATGCCGCGCCCGTCTAGCCCCCTCGATCCGGCCGAACAAAAGCTGTTTAGGCATGCGGTGGCTGGGCATGCGGGCTACATGACCCAGCCAACGCAGCCTTGCCTGCCGGAGGAGCTCACTGATGGGACTTTGCCCAGATCTTTCAAGGACTTGTGAGCTCCTCACACAATCCAGCCTGGTTAAACCCAGGATGGATCGTAGGCAGGCCAGCCTAAATGTTTCCAACCGGCGAAGATGCTCCACTAGGGGGGTCCACGTTTCGCAAGCGTAGAGAAGGGAGGGAATGACCGTGGCTGAGAAGACCTGAAGCTTCGTGCGGAGCGACAGACCAGGTAGCTTCCACACAGCGTTACGCAACCGATGAAAAGATATTGCCGCTCGACTGATTCGGAGTGAGACCTCTGCTGATAAACTGGAGCCGGTCATAAGCACGCTGCCCAGGTATGGGAAACTCTCCACTCTCTCCACAACTGCCCCATCACCAATTGGGAGTTGTGGGGGTGGAGTGTCCGATGGTACAAAATACCCAGGCAGATGTTTCGTTTTGGTGGGGCTGATGGTAAGGCCCCACCTCTTAGTGGCACGCTCCAGTCTCAGCAGCAGCGTCTCCAACTCCTCTTCTGAATGAGCAGCTATTACCAAATCATCGGCATACATAACATGGTTGACCAATAGGGAGCCATCCCTTGATCGCACCCGGGCGTCGATCAGCCTCCCATTATATCTGTACCAAATGGAAATTCCCCCGGTACAGCTATGGAAGGCTTCACGAACTACGCGGTCAAAATAGATGTTAAATAATGTGGGAGCCAGAGGACATCCCTGTCGCACCCCAAGGTGTACAGGGAAAGGCTCCGACTCCCGGCCACGTAGTTTTACCCGGGCCCGCTCACCATCATGAAGGTCCTTAATGATCGTGAGCAGAGGGTCAGGGACTCCGAAAGCACGAAGAACAACCCAGAGCCCAGTCCTACTGATGGTATCATAGGCCTTGACCAGGTCAATAAAGCAGAGATGTAGGTCTTGTTGGAATTCCCTACACCTCTGCTGTAGCAGACGGACAGAAAATATGGCATCTGTGCAGGACCGCCCTTTCCTGAAACCGCATTGGGGCTCCGCAAGCCTCTCCTCAGCGTGCCTAGCAAGTAATCCTTGCCAGGACCTTACCCGGCACACTGAGGAGTGAGATGCCCCTGTAGTTGTTACAGTCGGTACGGTCCCCCTTCTTAAAGAGGGGGACCACCAGGGCATCCTTCCAGTCCTGCGGAACCCGTCCAGTGGTCCAGACTGTTGTTATGATGTCATATAGGGCAGTCTGTGCACAAACGCCACCCTCCCTCAGCATTTCGCTTGGGAGATCATCTCTGCCCGATGCCTTCCCTGGTCTCAGACTCCGGATCGCCCTCAGTACTTCCTCAACAGCTGGCACCTCAGCCAGCCACTCACAGGGGGTGACCTCTTCCAATATTTGAGGCACCGCAGCCTCAGCAGGGTTATCACCACTTTGTGCCATGATGTTTTCCTGGCTGAGAGAATTTCCCTCCCCCAGGACCTCACAGAAATGCTCAGCAAATCTGCAAACCTGTTCCTGGGGGTCGGAGATTGGATCACCGTTTTTTCCTCTAATGATGGTAATAGGTGTGGCGCTGCAGGTTACTTTTTTGATGGAGTTAAATAGTGATTTGTGATCACGGGCCACTGAGGCAGACTCCATCTCCTCAGCAACCCGCGACCACCACCCATCCTTACAGCGCCTTACGGCTCTCCGAACTTCCGAGCGAAGGCTGCGGTAAACCTCCTCATTCTCTGACGTGGGATGCTATAGGCGATGAGAGTGGGCCTGACGCTTTTTCCCAATTAACCTGAACACCTCCTCTGTCAGCCAGGGTTTCTGGGGAGGTCTGGACCGCGTACCCAAAGCAGCCATTGCAGCTGCATGAGTCACAGTCTTAAACCTCGCCCATTTCCCCTCGACATCAGGTGGAGTGGGGGACGATGCCAACCCCAGCTGCAAGCGATGATGAAATTCTCGCTTGCAACTTTCATCAGCTAACTGAGACCAGGCCACTTTTGGTTGGAATGGGATCCTGGGTGTACACCCACCACCGGAGTGGAAGAAAGGCAGGCGCATCTTACAGATGACTAGTCGATGGTCAGAGGACAGATCAGCTCCACGGTAGGTCCTGGTGTCAAGGACATGGGTTCGCATCCGCTGGTCCGTCACTATGTAGTCCAGCAGATGTTCTTGCTTGGACCCGGCATGTATCCATGATGTTGTGTGGATGCGCCGATGCCGGAAGAGCGTGTTGGTAATTACAAGCCCATGGGCTGCACAAAAATCTAGCAGCCTCCTACCGTTATTATTGAGCTGATCTGGCCCATGCCTTCCAATCACTCCAGACCAGGTACCAGCATCATGACCAACTCGGGCATTGAAGTCACCCAACAAGATGACTCTGTCCCGAGTGGCCACTTTAGCCAGCACCTGTGACAGGAGGTCATAGAAAGAGTCTGACTCATCGGCTTTGCCTGCATCCCTCCACGGATGTTCGTCTTCGGTGGGGGCATAAGTAACCACGACCACCACTCCTCGCCTCTGGTTGATGGGGAGGCGAGCCCAAAGTATCCTGGGGCTTACAGCTTCCCACACCTCACCGCCACGCTCCCACGCCCCCTTCATTCTTTTGTTCAGAAGAGCCACACCCTGTTGTTTGGCAGTCTCCTGCCCCGAGTAGAGGACTGTCCACCCCTCATGGTGGCAGGAGCCATAACCGGTCCACCGGACCTCCTGAATGCCACAGAGATCCAGGCGGTACCGGTCCAGCTCCCGACAGAGGAGTGGCAGCCTCTCCTCCGCAGTGAGCGTTCGAACATTCCACGTGGCCATCCGCAATGGTTTTTTGTTGTTTCTGGAGGAGCCCCGAGGGTGAAAATTCAATCTCCTGGCTCCGCCAAATGGGGTTTGGCCAGGAGACGTCATAAAAGCCTGACCCCCCCGGGGCCTCCGGCACAAGCTTATTTGTTACAGGTTTATGTTTAATTCGTGGTTTAGTGGTGGTTAATTGAAGGTGGAGGGGTTACCAGCCCCTCACACCCGTCCAGAGCCCCCGTTTAGCCACTGTGGTGGTCACAGACGCCATGAGGGGAGAGGCCAATGGGCATTGGACTTCCCCCCACAGCACTGCCCACGACAGTGTTGCCCGTCCGGCACCGCGAGGAGGTAGGAGGTTGTTTTGCCGGACCTTACACACACACACATGGACACACACCCACGATAGTCTATTTCCATGTTATCTCAACGTAAATCGATTCCAATAGCTTAATCAACTATAAATCGATTCCCATGTTATCCCAATAGAAATCGACTCTATAAATCCACTACAAGAATCGATTCCTAATGTTATCCCATTAAGAATCGACGCAAGTGGAGTTAATCGAACCGGGAATCGAATTTCTCTGCACCACGTGACTTGAGAAACTGAAACACGTGGGTCCCAGGTGGGTGTCATGGCGGTGCGAGAACTCTTCTCGAGACTTGGCCTACTCTTCCTCTCCCTCCTCGTCACGTGCACACGCGGTGAGCACAGCCAGAGGTGGTCGATACATCGGGTACCAGGTTGTGGTGGACGTGGGGAGCGGTGGTGCAGTGGTTAGCGCACTGTGTGTGTGTGGGGAGTGGTGGCACAGTGGTTAGCGCACTGTGTGTGGGGGGAGCGGTGGTGCAGTGGTTAGCGCACTGTGTGTGTGTGTGTGGGGAGTGGTGGTACAGTGGTTAGCGCACTGTGTGTGTGGGGGAGTGGTGGTACAGTGGTTAGCGCACTGTGTGTGGGGGTGGGAGTGGTGGTGCAGTGGTTAGCGCACTGTGTGTGTGTGGGGAGCGGTGGTGCAGTGGTTAGCGCACTGTGTGTGGGGGGAGCGGTGGTGCAGTGGTTAGCGCACTGTGTGTGTGTGGGGAGTAGTGGTACAGTGGTTAGCGCAGTGTGTGTGTGGGGAGCGGTGGTGCAGTGGTTAGCGCAGTGTGTGTGTGAGTGGGGAGTGGTGGTGCAGTGGTTAGCGCACTTTGTGTGGGGAGTGGTGGTGCAGTGGTTAGCGCACTGTGTGTGTGAGTGGGGAGTGGTGGTGCAGTGGTTAGCGCACTTTGTGTGGGAGTGGTGGTGCAGTGGTTAGCGCACTGTGTGTGTGTGGGAGCGGTGGGGCAGTGGTTAGCACACTGTGTGTGTGGGGGGGGAGCGGTGGTGCAGTGGTTAGCGCACTGTGTGTGTGTGGGGAGCGGTGGTGCAGTGGTTAGCGCACTTTGTGTGTGTGTGGGGAGCGGTGGTGCAGTGGTTAGTGCACTTTGTGTGTGTGTGGGGAGTGGTGGTGCAGTGGTTAGCGCACTGTGTTTGTGAGTGGGGAGTGGTGGTGCAGTGGTTAGCGCAGTGTGGGGAGCGGTGGTGCAGTGGTTAGCACAGTGTGTGGGGAGCGGTGGTGCAGTGGTTAGCACACTGTGTGTGTGTGTGTGGGGAGCGGTGGTGCAGTGGTTAGCGCACTGTGTGTGTGTGTGGGGAGCGGTGGTGCAGTGGTTAGCGCACTGTGTGTGTGTGAGTGGGGAGCGGTGGTGCAGTGGTTAGTGCACTTTGTGTGTGTGTGGGGAGTGGTGGTGCAGTGGTTAGCGCACTGTGTTTGTGAGTGGGGAGTGGTGGTGCAGTGGTTAGCGCAGTGTGGGGAGCGGTGGTGCAGTGGTTAGCACAGTGTGTGGGGAGCGGTGGTGCAGTGGTTAGCACACTGTGGTGTGTGTGTGTGGGGAGCGGTGGTGCAGTGGTTAGCGCAGTGTGTGTGTGGGGAGCGGTGGTGCAGTGGTTAGCGCACTGTGTGTGTGAGTGGGGAGCGGTGGTGCAGTGGTTAGCGCACTGTGTGTGTGTGGAGTGGTGGTGCAGTGGTTAGCGCACTGTGTGTGTGTGGGGGGGGAGCGGTGGTGCAGTGGTTAGCGCACTGTGTGGGGGTGGGAGTGGTGGTGCAGTGGTTAGCGCACTGTGTGTGTGTGAGTGGGGAGCGGTGGTGCAGTGGTTAGCGCACTGTGTGTGTGTGGGGAGTGGTGGTGCAGTGGTTAGCGCACTGTGTGTGTGTGTGGGGAGCGGTGGTGCAGTGGTTAGCGCACTGTGTGTGTGGGGAGCGGTGGTGCAGTGGTTAGTGCACTGTGTGTGTGAGTGGTGGTGCAGTGGTTAGCGCACTGTGTGTGTGTTGGGAGCAGTGGTGCAGTGGTTAGTGCTCTGTATGTGTGTGTGGGGAGCGGTGGTGCAGTGGTTAGCGCACTGTATGTGTGTGTGTGGGAGTGGTGGTGCAGTGGTTAGCGCACTGTGTGTGTGAGTGGTGGTGCAGTGGTTAGCGCACTGTGTGTGTGTGTGTGTTGGGAGCGGTGGTGCAGTGGTTAGCGCACTGTATGTGTGTGTGTGGGGAGCGGTGGTGCAGTGGTTAGCACACTGTATGTGTGTGTGGGGAGTGGTGGTGCAGTGGTTAGCGCACTGTGTGTGGGGAGTGGTGGGGCAGTGGTTAGCGCAGTGTGGGGAGCGGTGGTGCAGTGGTTAGCGCACACCGAGTGCCGTTTTCCCATCTCCCCAGCTGCGACTCCCCCTCTGAATGTCCGCGTGGAGTCTCGCGACCTGCTGACGCAACTCCGCTGGGACCACGACGCTGAAGTGGACGTCGCCACCAGCAGCAGCTCAAAGCTCCTGGACGTTACCTACAGGGTGGACAGCAAACTGTGAGATGCTCGCTCACTCATCCACTCGCTCACTCACTCACTCACCCACTCGCTCACCCACTCACCCACTCGCTCACCCATCCACTCACTCATCCACTCGCTCAACCACTCACTCAACCACCCATCCACTCACCCACCCACCCACTCACCCACCCACTCACTCACTCACCCACCCACTCACTCACTCACCCACCCACTCACTCACCCACCCACCCACTCACCCACCACCCACCCACCCACTCACTCACTCACTCACCCACCCACCCACCCACTCACCCACCCACCCACCCACTCACTCACCCACCCACCCACTCACCCACCCACCCACTCACCCACCCACCACCCACTCACTCACCACCCACCCACTCACTCACTCACCACCCACCCACCCACTCACCCACTCACCCACCCACTCCTCACCACCACCTCCTCCTCCCCGTGTCTCTGTCTGTGCAGCTATGCACGAGCCCACTGGCGGACCGTCTGCGCTGCCACCACAGAGACACGGTGCGATGTCTCCTCAGCGCTGCGACATCCTGGCGACCGCTATCAACTTCGCGTCAGATCCACCGTCTTATCACCACCAACACCACCATCACCACCATCACCACCATCACCACCATCATCACCACCACCATCACCACCATCATCGTCACCCTGGGTCGTGGTTGAGGTGTTACCCTTGAAGACAAGTGAGTGGCATTGTCTATGTCTCTGTGTGTGTCTCTGTGTCTGTGTGTGAGTGTCTCACTCTCTGTGTCTCTGTGTGAGTTTCTCTGTGTGAGTGTCTCTGTGTGTGAGTGTCTCTGTGTGTGAGTGTCTCTGTGTGTGTCTCTGTGTCTGTGTGTGAGTGTCTCACTCTCTGTGTCTCTGTGTGAGTTTCTCTGTGTGAGTTTATCTGTGTGAGTGTCTCTGTGTGTGAGTGTCTGTGTGTGAGTGTCTCTGTGTGTGTCTCTGTGTCTGTGTGTGAGTATCTCACTCTCTGTGTCTCTGTGTGAGTTTCTCTGTGAGTGTCTCTGTGTGTGAGTGTCTCTGTGTGTGAGTGTCTCTGTGTGTGTCTCTGTGTCTGTGTGTGAGTGTCTCACTCTCTGTGTCTCTGTGTGAGTTTCTCTGTGTGAGTGTCTCTGTGTGTGAGTGTCTCTGTGTGTGAGTGTCTCTGTGTGTGTCTCTGTGTCTGTGTGTGAGTGTCTCACTCTCTGTGTCTCTGTGTGAGTTTCTCTGTGTGAGTGTCTCTGTGTGTGAGTGTCTCTGTGTGTGAGTGTCTCTGTGTGTGTCTCTGTGTCTGTGTGAGTGTCTCACTCTCTGTGTCTCTGTGTGAGTTTATCTGTGTGAGTGTCTCTGTGTGTGAGTGTCTCTGTGTGTGAGTGTCTCTGTGTGTGTCTCTGTGTCTGTGTGTGAGTGTCTCACTCTCTGTGTCTCTGTGTGAGTTTCTCTGTGTGAGTGTCTCTGTGTGTGAGTGTCTCTGTGTGCGTGTGTGTCTCTGTGTGTGTGTCTCTGTGTGTGTGTCTCTGTGTGTGTGTGTCTGTGTGTGAGTGTCTCTGTGTGTCTCTGTCTGTGTGTGTCTCTGTGTGTCTCTGTGTGTGTCTCTGTGTGTGAGTGTCTCTTTGTGTGAGTGTCTCTGTGTGTGTCTGTGTGTGTGTCTGTGTGAGTGTGTCTCTCGTGTGTGTGTCTGTGTGTGAGTGTCTCTCTGTGTGTGTGTCTGTGTGTGAGTGTCTCTTTGTGTGTGTGTCTGTGTGTGTGTCTCTGTGTGTGTCTCTTTGTGTGAGTGTCTTTGTGTGTCTGTGTGTGTGTGTCTGTGTGAGTGTGTCTCTCTGTGTGTGAGTGTCTCTTTGTGTGAGTGTCTCTGTGTGTGTGTCCCTGTGTGTGTCTGTGTGTGTGTCTCTGTGTGTGTGTATGTGTGTGTTGTGTGAGTGTCTCTGTGTGTGTCTCTGTGTGTCTCTGTGTGTGAGTGTCTGTGTGTGTGTCTGGTGTGTGTCTCTGTGTGTGTGTGTCTGTGTGAGTGTCTCTGTGTGTGTCTGTGTGTGAGTGTCTCTGTGTGTGTGTGTGTCTGTGTGTGTGTCTGTGTGTGTGTCTGTGTGTGTGTCTGGTGTGTGTCTGTGTGTGTGTGTGTCTCAGCCGTGCTGAGTGCTCCGACTGTCACCTTGATGCTCCACAAGGATGCGACGCTGGAGGAGGGTGGTGAGGAGGGTGGTGAGGAGGGTGGTGAGGAGGGTGGTGAGGAGGGTGGTGAGGAGGGTGGTGACGAGGGTGGTGACGAGGAGGAGGAGTGTGGTAGTGAGCGTGAGGACTACAAACATGACGACAAAGATGGCTACGAGAATGACGACGACGATGACGGTGATGGCGGCGATGACGGTGATGGCGGTGGCGACGAGGGAGAGCGGTGGGAGCTGTCCGTGCGGGTCTCCATGAGGAGCGAGTGGAAGAGGAGGATGGCGCAGAGTGACGTGCTGTACCATCTACAAGCCGAGGTCTCCACAAGGAGGGGTGTGACTAGCACGGTGAGAGTGGGTGGGTGGGTGTGTGGGTGGGTGGGTGGGTGAGTGGGTGTGTGGGTGGGTGAGTGGGTGGGTGGGTGGGTGAGTGGGTGGGTGGGTGGGTGAGTGGGTGGGTGGGTGAGTGGGTGGGTGAGTGGGTGGGTGAGTGGGTGTGTGGGTGGGTGAGTGGGTGTGTGGGGGGTGTGTGTGTGTGAGTGGGTGGGTGGGTGAGTGGGTGGGTGGGTGAGTGGGTGGGTGGGTGAGTGGGTGGGTGAGTGGGTGTGTGGGTGGGTGAGTGGGTGAGTGGGTGTGTGGGTAGGTGAGTGGGTGGGGTGGGTGTGTGTGTGTGTGAGTGGGTGGGTGAGTGGGTGGGGGGTGGGTGGGTGAGTGGGTGGGTGGGGGTGTGAGTGGTGGGTGGGTGGGTGAGTGGGTGGGTGAGGGGTGGGTGAGTGGGTGAGGGGGTGAGTGGGTGGGGTGGGTGGTGAGTGGGTGGGTGGGTGGGTGTGTGGGGGGTGGGTGTGAGTGGGTGGGTGGATGAGTGGGTGGGTTGGTGAGTGGGTGGGTGAGTGAGTGGGTGAGTGGGTGGATGAGTGAGTGGTGGGTGGGTGGGTGGGTGAGTGGGTGAGTGGGTGGGTTGGTGAGTGGGTGGGGGGTGGGTGGGTTGGTGAGTGGGTGGGTGGGTGGGTGAGTGAGTGGGTAGGTGGGTGGGTGAGTGGGTGGGCGGGTGGGTGGGAGAGTGAGTGGGTGAGTGGGTGGGTGGTGATGCTACTACTACTGATGACGATGCTATTGCTGCTGCTGCTACTGAATGTCCAGAAATGGTTGAGTTCTGTCAGCTTCCACTTCCATGCTGAACTGGATGGATGGGTTTTGCGAGTTGAGATGATTTAGAAACGCGCTCAGTCTATCTTTGCCGTGTGGCCAGACCACCAACGTGTCATCCACGTAACCCGGCACACTGAGACCATCTGCTTGCTCCTGCCAGGAGCGCTTTGTGGGATGTCGCTACCGCCACGCGCTGCCTCAGCCTGCAGGCGCTGCTGAGTACTGCGTCCGCGTGAGAGTCGCGGCTCGCTACCCGCGGTGGAAGACAGGGGAGTGGTCTCCACTGTCGTGTGTCTCCGTCCCTCCACCACACAGCGCCGTGGGTGAGTGGGTGGGTGGGTGAGTGGGTGGGTGGGTGAGTGGGTGAGTGAGTGGGATGGTGAGTGAGTGGGTGGGTGGGTGAGTGAGTGGGTGGTGAGTTAGTTGGTGGGTGAGAGAGTGGGTGAATGGTGGGGAGTGAGTGAGTGGGTTGGTGGGTGAGTGAGTTGGTGGGTGGGTGGGTGAATGAGTGAGTGAGTGGGTGGGTGAGTGGGTGGGTGAGTAGGTGGGTGGGTGGGTGGGTGAGTGAGTGAGTGAGGGGGGGTGAGTGGGTGAGTGGGTGGGTGGGTGGGTGAGTGAGTGGGTGAGTGAGTGGGTGGGTGAGCGAGTGATTTGGTAAGTAGTTGAGTGAGTGGGTGGGTTAGTGGGTGGGTGAGTAGTTGACTGAGTGGGTGGTTGAGTGAGTGGGTGCGTGAGTGAGTGGGTGGGTGAGTAGGTGGGTGGGTGAGTGAGTGGGTGGGTGAGTGGGTGGGTGAGTGGGTGGGTGAGCGAGTGATTTGGTAAGTAGTTGAGTGAGTGGGTGGTTTAGTGGGTGGGTGAGTAGTTGACTGAGTGGGTGGTTGAGTGAGTTGGTGCGTGAGTGATTGAGTGGGTGAGTGGGTGGGTGGGTGAGTGAGTGGGTGGGTGAGTGGGTGGGTGGGTGAGTGGGTGGGTGAGCGAGTGATTTGGTAAGTAGTTGAGTGATTGAGTGGGTGAGTGGGTGGGTGAGTGGCGCACCCATTTAGCCCTCTCTATCCGGCTGAACAAAAGCTGTTCAGACATGCGGTGGCTGGGCATGCAGGCTACATGGCCCAGCCAACGCAGCCTTGCCTGCCGGAGGAGCTCACCAATGGGACTTTGCCCAGATCTTTCTGGGATTTGTGAGCTCCTCACACAATCCAGCCTGCAGGTTAAACCCAGGATGGATCGTAGACAGGCCAGCCTAAATGTTTCTAACCGGCGAATATGTTCCATTAGGGGGGTCCACTTTTCGCATGCGTAGAGAAGGGAGGGAATGACCGTGGCCGAGAAGACCTGAAGATTCGTGCGGAGTGACAAACCAGGTAGCTTCCACACAGTATTATGTAACCGATGAAAAGGTAATGCCGCTCGACTGATTCGGAGTGAGACCTCAGCCAGTCATGAGCACACTGCCCAGGTATGGGAAACTCTCCACTCTCTCCACAACTCCTCAATCACCAATTGGGAGTTGTGGGGGTGGAGTGTCCAATGGTACAAAATACCCAGGCAGGTGCTTAGTTTTGGTGGGGCTGATGGTAAGGCCCCACCTCTTAGTGGCACGCTCCAGTCTCAGCAGCAGCGTCTCCAACTCCTCTTCTGAATGAGCAGCTATTACCAAATCATCAGCATACGCAACATGGTTGAGCGATAGGGAGCCATCCCTTGACCGCACCCGGGCATCGATCAGCCTCCCATTGTATCTGTAACAGATGGAAATTCCTCTGGTACAGCTATTGAAGGCTTCACGAACTATGTGGTTAAAATAAATGTTAAATAATGTGGGAGCCAGAGGACATCCCTGTCGCACCCCAAGGTGTACAGGGAAAGGCTCTGACTCCCGGCCACGTAGTTTTATCCGGGCCCGCTCACCATCATGAAGGTCCTTAATGATCGTGAGCAGAGGGTCAGGGACTCCGAAAGCACGAAAAACTGTCCAGAGCCCAGTCCTACTGATGGTATCATAGGCCTTGACCAGGTCAATAAAGCAGAGATGTAGGTCTTGTTGGAATTCCCTACACCTCTGCTGTAGCAGACGGACAGAAAATATGGCATCTGTGCAGGACCGCCCTTTCCTGAAACCGCATTGGGGCTCCGCAAGCCTCTCCTCAGCGTGCCTGGCAAGGCGGTGT
>NW_026892041.1:0-7474 GCF_015708825.2 Lethenteron reissneri
GTGTGCACGCGCGTGCACGTGCGTGCACACGCGGCACGTGTGTGCACGTGTGTGCACGTGTGTGCGTGCACGTGCGTGCACGTGTGTGCACGTGCGTACACGTGGGTGCACGTGCGTGCACGTGCGTGCACGTGCGTGCACGTGCGTGCACGTGTGCACTGCGTGCGTGCGCGTGCACGTGTGTGCGTGCGCGTGCGTGCGCGTGCGTGCGCGTGCGTGCGCGTGCGTGCGCGTGCGTGTGCGTGCGTGCACGTGTGTGCACACGCGTGCACGTGTGTGCACGTCTGTGCGCGTGCGTGCGCGTGCGTGCGTGTGCGTGCGTGCACGTGCGTGCACGTGCGTGCACGCGTCTGCACGTGTGTGCACGCGTGTACACGTGTGTGCACGTGTGTGCGTGCGCGTGCACGTGTGTGCGTGCGCGTGCGTGCGCGTGCGTGCGCGTGCGTGCGCGTGCATGCACGTGCGTGCACACGCCTGCACTGTGTGCACGCGTGTGCACGTGCGTGCACGTGCGTGCGCACGTGCGTGCGCACGTGCGTGCACGTGTTTGCACACGCGTGCACGTGTGGCACGTCTGTGCGCGTGCGTGCGTGTGCGTGCACGTGCGTGCGTGCGCGTGCGTGCACACGCGTGCACGTGTGTGCACGTGCACGTGTGTGCACGTGCACGTGTGTGCACGTGCGTGCACGTGCGTGCACGTGCGTGCACGTGCGTGCGCGTGCGTGCGCGTGCGTGCGTGCGCGTGCGTGCACGTGCGTGCGCGTGCGTGCACGCGCGTGCACGTGATTGCGCGTGCGCGTGCGTGCGCGTGCGTGCGCGTGCGTGCACGTGTGTGCACGTGCGTGCGTGCGCGTGCGTGCGCGTGCGTGCCTGCGTGTGCGTGCGTGCACGTGTGTGCACACGCGTGCACGTGTGTGCACGTCTGTGCGCGTGCGTGCGCGTGCGCGTGCGTGCGCGTGCGTGCGCGTGCACGTGCATGCACGCGTGTCCACGCGTGTGCACGCGTGTGCACGTGTGTGCACGTGTGTGCGTGCGCGTGCACGTGTGTGCGTGCGCGTGCGTGCGCGTGCGTGCGCGTGCGTGCACACGCGTGCACGTGTGTGCACACGCGTGCACGTGTGTGCACGTGCGTTCGTGCGCGTGCACGTGTGTGCGTGCGCGTGCGCGTGCGTGCACGTGCGTGCGCGTGCGTGCACGTGTGTGCACGTGCGTGCACGTGTGTGCACGTGCATGCACGTGCGTGCGCACGTGCGTGCACGTGCGTGCGCGTGATTGCGCGTGCGCGTGCGTGCGCGTGCGTGCGCGTGCCGTGCGCGTGCATGCACGTGTGTGCACGTGCGTGCGTGCGCGTGCGTGCGCGTGCGTGCGCCTGCGTGTGCGTGCGTGCACGTGTGTGCACACGCGTGCACGTGTGTGCACGTCTGTGCGCGTGCGTGCGCGTGCGTGCGCGTGCGTGCGCGTGCGTGCACGCGTGTGCACGTGTGTGCACGCGTGTGCACGTGTGTGCACGTGTGTGCGTGCACGTGTGTGCGTGCGCGTGCGTGCACACGCGTGCACGTGTGTGCACGTGGTGTGCGTGCACGTGCGTGTACGTGAGTGCACGTGCGTGCCACGTGCGTGCACGTGGGTGCACGTGTGTGCACTGTGTGCACACGCGTGCACGTGTGTGCACGTGCGTGCGTGCGCGTGCACGTGTGTGCGTGCGCGTGCGTGCGCGTGCATGCGCGTGCGCGCGCGTGTGCGTGATTGCGCGTGCGTGCGCGTGCGCGTGCGTGCACGCGTGTGCACGTGTGTGCACGCGTGTGCACGCGTGTGCAAGTGTGTGCGTGCGCGTGCACGTGCGTGCACGTGCGTGCGTGCGCGTGCGTGCGCGTGCGTGTGCGTGCGTGCACGTGTGTGCACACGCGTGCACGTGTGTGCACGTCTGTGCGCGTGCGTGCGTGTGCGTGCGCGTGCGTGCACGTGCGTGCACGTGCGTGCACGCATCTGCACGTGTGTGCACGCGTGTGCACGTGTGTGCACGTGTGTGCGTGCGCGTGCGTGCGCGTGCGTGCGCGTGCGTGCGCGTGCATGCACGTGCGTGCACACGCGTGCACGTGTGTGCACGTGGCTGTGCACGTGAGTGCACGTGGTGCACGTTGCGTGCACGTTGTTGCACGTGCGTGCGCACGTGCGTGCACGTGTTTGCACACGCGTGCACGTGTGTGCACGTCTGTGGCGCGTGCGTGCGTGTGCGTGCGCGGTGCTGTCGCGCGTGCGTGCACACGCGTGCACTGTGTGTGCACACACGTGTGTGCACGTGTGCGCACGCACGCGCACGCACGCGCACGCCACGTGCACGCACGTGCACGCACGTGCACGCACGCAACGCGCACGCACGTGCAAGCGCACAGTGCGTGCACGTGCGTGCGCGTGTTTGCGCGGTGCGCGTTGCGTTGCGCGTGCTGTGCGCTGTGCGTGCACGTGTGTGCACGTGCGTGCACGTGCTGTGCGCACGTGCGTGCACGTGCGTGCGCGTGATTGCGCGTGCGCGTGCAGTGCGCGTGCGTGCGCGTAGCGCGTGCGTGCGCGTGCGTGCACGTGTGTGCACGTGCGTGCGTGCACGTGCGTGCGCGTGCGTGCGCCTGCGTGTGCGTGCGTGCACGTGTGTGCACACGCGTGCACGTGTGTGCACGTCTGTGCGCGTGCGTGCGCGTGCGCGTGCGTGCACGTGCGTGCACGCGTGTGCGCGTGTGTGCACGCGTGTGCACGTGTGTGCACGCGTGTGCACGTGTGTGCACGCATGTGCACGTGCGTGCACGCGTGTGCACGTGCGTGCACGTGCGCGCACGTGTGTGCGTGCGCGTGCACGTGTGTGCGTGCGCGTGCGTGCGCGTGCGTGCACTGCGTGCACGTGCGTGCACACCGCGTGCACGCGTGTGCACGTGTGTGCACGTGCGTGCACGTGAGTGCGTGCACGTGCGTGCACGTGTGTGCAAGTGCGTGCACGTGGGTGCACGTGCGTGCACGTGCGTGCACGTGCGTGCACGTGTGTGCACGTGCGTGCCGTGCGCTGTGCACGTGGTGCGTGCGCGTGCGTGCGCGTGCTGTGCGCGTGCGCGCGCGTGCGCGTGCGTGCGCGTGCGTGCACGCGTCTGCACGGTGTTGCACGCGTGTGCACGTGTGTGCACGGTGTGTGCGTTGCGCGTGCACGTGTGTGCGTTGCGCGTAGCGTGCGCGTGCGTTGCGTGCGCGTGCATGCACGTGCGTGCACACGCGTGCACGTGTGTGCAAGCGTGTGCACGTGCGTGCACGTGCGTGCGCACGTGCGTGCGCACGTGCGTGCACGTGTTTGCACACGCGTGCACGTGTGTGCACGTCCTGTGCGCGTGCGTGCGCGTGCGCGTGCGTGCGTGCGCGTGCGTGCACACGCGTGCACGTGTGTGCACGTGTGTGCACGTGTGTGCACACACGTGCACGTGTGTGCACACACGTGGTGCACGTGTGTGCACGTGTGTGAACGTGCGTGCACGTGCGGCCGTGCGTGCGCGTGCGTGCGCGTGCTGTCGTGCCGCCGTCCGTGCACGTGCGTGCGCGTGCGTGCACGCCCTGCTGTGCACGTGATTGAGCGGTGCGCGTGCCGTGCGCAGTAGCGTGCGGTGCGTGCGCGTGCGTGCACGTGTGTGCACGTGCGTGCGTGCGCGTGCTGTGCGCGTGCGTGCGGCGTGCGTGCGCCTGCTGATGGCGTGGTGCAAGCTTGGTGCACAGCGCGTGCACGTGTGTGCACGTCTGTGCGCGTGCGTGCCGCGTGCATGTGCGTGCGCGGGTGGGGTGCGTGCGCGTGCACGTGCTGATGCCACGCGTGTCCACGCGTGTGCACGTGTGTGCACGTGGTGTGCGTGCGCGTGCACGTGTGTGCGTGCGTAGTGCGTGCGCGTGCGTGCGCGTGCGTGCACGCGTGTGGCACGTGTGTGCACGCGTGTGCACGTGTGTGCACGTGTGGTGCGTGCAGCCGTGCACGTGTGTGCGTGCGCGTGCGTGCACACGCAGGTGACGTGTGTGCCCGTGTGTGCGTGCCACGTGCGATGCACGTGCGTGCACGTGCGTGCACGTGCGTGCACGTGGGTGCACGTGTGTGCACGTGTGTGCACACGCGTGCACACACGTGTGTGCACGTGCGTGCGTGCGCGTGCACGTGTGTGCGTGCGCGTGCGTGCGCGTGCATGTGCGTGCGCGCGCGTGTGCGTGATTGCGCGTGCGTGCGCGTGCGTGCGCGTGCGTGCACGCGTGTGCACGTGTGTGCACGCGTGTGCACGCGTGTGCAAGTGTGTGCGTGCGCGTGCACGTGCGTGCGCGTGCACGTGCGTGCGCGTGCGTGCGCGTGCGTGCGCGTGCGTGTGCGTGCGTGCACGTGTGTGCACACGCGTGCACGTGTGTGCACGTCTGTGCGCGTGCGTGCGTGTGCGTGCGCGTGCGTGCACGTGCGTGCACGTGCGTGCACGCGTCTGCACGTGTGTGCACGCGTGTGCACGTGTGTGCACGTGTGTGCGTGCGCGTGCACGTGTGTGCGTGCGCGTGCGTGCGCGTGCGTGGGCGTGCGTGCGCGTGCGTGCGCGTGCGTACGCGTGCGTGCGTGCACGTGTGTGCACGTGCGTGCACGTGTGTGCACGTGCGTGCACGTGCGTAAACGTGCGTGCACGTGCGTGCGCACGTGCGTGCACGTGTTTGCACACGCGTGCACGTGTGTGCACGTCTGTGTGCGTGCGTGCGCGTGCGTGTGCGTGCGCGTGCGTGCACGTGCGTGCACGTGCGTGCGCGTGATTGCGCGTGCGCGTGCGTGCGCGTGCGTACGCGTGCGTGCACGTGTGTGCACGTGTGTGCACGTGCGTGCACGTCCGTGCAAGTGCGTGCGCACGTGCGTGCACGTGTTTGCACACGCGTGCACGTGTGTGCACGTCTGTGCGCGTGCGTGCGTGCACGTGCGTGCACATGCGTGCACGTGCGTGCACACGCGTGCACGTGCGTGCACGTCTGTGCACCTGCGTGCGCGTGCGGTGCACGTTGCATGCGCGTGCATGCGCGTGCGTGCGCGTGCGTGCGCGTGCGCTGCACGTGCGTGCACATGTGTGCGTTGGCGGCGTGCACGTGTGTCGTGCACGCAGCGTGCGTGGTGCGTGCGCGTGCGTGCGCGTGCACGTGCGTGCACGCGTGTCCACGCGTGTGCACGTGTGTGCACGTGTGTGCGTGCGCGTGCACGTGTGTGCGTGCGTGTGCGTGCGCGTGCGTGCGCGTGCGTGCACGCGTGTGCACGTGTGTGCACGCGTGTGCACGTGTGTGCACGTGTGTGCGTGCGCGTGCACGTGTGTGCTGTGCGCGTGTGCGTGCACCCACGTGCACGCACGTGCACAGCACGTGCACGCACGTGCACGCACGTGCACGCACGTGGGTGCACGTGTGTGCACGTGTGTGCACACGCGTGCACACACGTTTGTGCACTGTGCGTGCGTGCGCGTGCACGTGTGTGCGTGCGCGTGCGTGCGCGTGCATAGCGCGTGCGCGCGCGTGTGCGTTGATTGCGCGTGCGTGCGTGCGCGTGCGTGCACGCGTGTGCACGTGTGTGCCGCGTGTGCACGCGTGTGCAAGTGTGTGTGCGTGCGCGTGCACGTGCGTGCGCGTGCTGCCGTGCGTGCGCGTGCGTGTGCGTGCGTGCACGTGTGTGCACACGCGTGCACGTGTGTGCACGTCTGTGCGCGTGCGTGCGTGTTCGTGCGCGTGCGTGCACGTGCGTGCACGTGCGTGCACGCGTCTGCACGTGTGTGCACGCGTGTGCACGTGTGTGCACGTGTGTGTGCGTGCGCGTGCACGTGTGTGCGTGCGCGTGCGTGCGCGTGCGTGGGCGTGCGTGCGCGTGCGTGCGCGCGTACGCGTGCGTGCGCGTGCGTGCACGTGTGTGCACGTGCGTGCACGTGTGCACGTGCGTGCACGTGCGTAACGTGCGTGCACGTGCGTGCGCACGTGCGTGCACGTGTTTGCACACGCGTGCACGTGTGTGAAGTCCTGTGCGCGTGCGTGCGTGCACGTGGTGCACATGCGTGCACGTGCGTGCACACGCGTGCACGTGCGTGCACGTCGTGCACCTGCGTGCGCGTGCGTGCACGTGCATGCGCGTGCATGCGCGTGCGTGCGCGTGCGTTCGTGCGTGCACGTGCGTGCACATGGTGCGTGCGCGTGCACGTGTGTCGTGCACGCCGTGCACGTGCGTGCACGTGCGGGACGTGTGTGCACACGGTGCACGTGCGTGCACGTCCGTGCACGTGCGTGCGCGTGCGCGTGCGTGCGCGTGCGTGCGCGTGCGTTGCGCGTGCGTGCGCGTGCGTGCGCGTGTGCCACGCGTGTGGTGCGCGTGCGTGCGCGTGCGTCGCGTGAGTGCGCGTGCGTGCGCGTACGTGGTGCACGTATGTGCACGTGCGTGCACGTGCGTGTACGTGTGTGCACGTGTGTGCACGCGTGCACATGTGTGCACGTCTGTGCGCGTGCGTGCGCGTGCGTGTGCGTGCGCGTGCGTGCACGTGCGTGCACGTGCGTGCACGCGTTGCACGTGTGTGCACGCGTGGTGCAGTGTGTGCACGTGTGTGCGTGCGCGTGCACGTGTGTGCGTGCGCGTGCGGCGCTGCGTGCGCGTGCGTGCGCGTGCATGCACGTGCGTGCACACCGTGCCGTGTGCACGCGTGTGCACGTGCGTGCACGCGCGTGCACGTTGCGTGCACGTGAGTGCACGCACGTGCGTGCACGTGCGTGCACGTGTGTGCACCGCGTGCACGTGGGTGCACGTGCGTGCACGTGCGTGCGTGCGCGTGCGTGCGCGTGTGTGCACGTGCGTGCCCACATGTGCGCGTGCACGTGTGTGCGTGCGTGCACGTGTGTGCACGTGTGTGTGCACGCGCGTGCACGTGTGTGCACGTCTGTGCACGTGCGTCCGCGTGCATGCGCGTGCGGCGCGTGCATGCGCGTGCTGCGCGTGTGTGCACGTGCGTGCACATGTGTGCGTGCGCGTGCACGTGTGTGCGTGCGCGTGCGTGCGCGTGCGTGCGCGTGCGTGCAAACGCGTGCACATGTGTGCCCGCGTGTGCACGCGGGTGCACGTGTGTGCACGTGCGGGCCGTGCGTGCACGTGCGTGCACGTGTGCACGTGCGTGCAGTGTGTGCACACCGTGCACGGCGTGCGCGTGCGTGCGCGTGCGTGCGCGTGCACGTGCGTTGCGCGTGCGTGCACGCGTGTGCACGTGTGCCGTGGTACACGTGCGTGCACGTGGTGCACTGCGTGCACGTGGGTGCACGTGCGTGCACGTGCGTGCGCGTGCGTGCGCGTGCATGCGCGTGGCGTGCGCGTGCGTGGACGCACGTGTGCGCACAACGTGTGTGCACGTGTGTGCACGTGTGTCCACGTGCGTGCACGGCGCGTGCACGTGTGTGCACGTCTGTGCACGTGCGTGCG
>NW_026892042.1:0-9913 GCF_015708825.2 Lethenteron reissneri
GTATTAATTATGCGAGTGGGTGTAATTATGATAACGCAAGTCGTTATGATAACCAGACCCCGTTTCACCCCGTTATCGCTTTAACATTTACTGAGTATGTATTAGTGTGTTTATTAAGGTCACCAAGTTCAAATCTCAACGCAGAAGCAGATCTTATGCATAGATTTCAGGAAAGAATCACACAACCACTTCTGTATTGATCAATTTATTACTAATTCAACCTTAACTATGATATAGTATGCGAACTCTCAATCCCGGAACGTCAATACGGCATCAATACGTATCATCACGATTGTCTGATTTCACTTTGACAACTGCACATGGATCCCGCATAACGCGATGGTTGTTAGTGAGAGAGAGAGTCGTTAAAACTGCAAATACTATGCTAAGAAAACCTTAACGTTAATGATGATTATACTCAATATTGTTCACGCAGTACCGCACTCCTTATTGATCATACGCAACCCTTATCACGTTGTTAACACCTTGGTCACGGGACAGTTGAATATTCTGTAGAGGATGCGAGTACGTGCGGCGATTATGACTGAAAGATACTTGAAAGATTATACGGCGAAAAAAAAACACAATCAAAACAGTTCTATTCTTAAAGGCACCAATCTCAACAGATACATCGGCAGGTTATCTCAGAACGGCTCGGAGTAAGGGCCTGCGACGGTGCTCCTTTTCCGAAGATCGTTATCTTATACCAAGTTTACTAATTGGGGACCAGATCACCTGATAAGGATCCGGTGGGCCACCACTCCCCCGTGAGCGTGGCTCGGCGGAAGGAGGTGCCAAGAATCAGTTCGTATTGATGGATCTGTTGGGAATTTATGCGATTAAGAGTACAGCCCACTAATATTAAGATAAAAATTAAGAATACTCTTATAAACGACGGATGGCCACCACTCGGTCTCGTTGTGATGCCTTCCCAGCCACGGATGACTTATGGGTTCGAGTGTGTTTGAGTGGTAAGAGTCGTCTTGAATAGTCAGTGTTCGGAGTCGATTCTTTATGTCAAAAGACGCCTGGTGGTCGTGTGGTGAGGGGGCGGTGCGCGTCATACGTATCAGGCGCTCCCCTGTCACCGTGGTGAATTGGCTCGGATGGCTGTTGATACGCTGTCGCAGTTCGGAACCGGTCGGTATGGTGGCGCCCACAACTCGCTCGTAGCGTGCAGCGCTGGATCGTCGCCAAGTCGCGACGCTCACCACCGGCGGCAGCGGAGATCCCCGATTCGGCAGAGGTTGACGAGCTGAAGATGAGTCGAGCCGACCCGCTGGTCGCAGCTCGCTCCGGAGTCGACCCTCCCGGTCGAGCTCGCTCCTGGGTCGACCCGCTGGTCGCCCTCGCTCCTGAGTCGACTCTCTGGTCGCACTCCTGAGTGGACCCACTGGTCGCACTCCTGAGTGGACCCACTCTGGTCGCACTCGTTCCTGAGTCGACCCTCCGTCGCACTTCTGAGTGGACCCTCCCGTCGCACTCCTTATTGAGTCGACCCTCCCGGTCGAGCTTCTGAGTGGACCCTCCCGTCGCACTGATTTCCAATGCTCAGGATCCTTTACTTTATGCCGAAAAATCCCCCTGGATCCCGCCCACAAGGCGGGACTTCTTTCGAATTTTTTGTGTCAGGATCTGTCCGTAGGCAGGTGTGTCCATGTGTGTGTCCGTACGTCCGTGTGTCCTTGTGTGCATCACTGACGGTATATTCGTTGTCACACTCCCTCCATAAAACCCACGAGCAAACAATCAGATGTTACAAATTGCCTCGAGGTCGTCTCTCTGTCTGGGCGCAACATTATCTCCTGTCTGGCCTTCCCCACGAACCCAAAACACAGACGTCACAAATGTCTCATAGGCGTCTTTGTTCGCACCACCTGGAGGGAGGGGCAACGCTCTCTCCGACCCGGCGCACAAAGAAATGGCCAAAAGTTTTAAGTTAACATTTGTCCCTTACTATTTCACAGCCATGATTCCGCATGTAACCCAAGGTCTGTCGTTTCCCATCGTGGTGCCCGACCCAAGTGGAGGCGTCTCCCCGAGCGTACCACACTCCCATCCCGCGCTGCGGGGATACAAAGACGGCCGGGATCTCCCTTTCTCTCCGACCCTGGGTTTAACATCGTTTTTTTATTATGTATTTATATTCGACCTGGTGGTGATTCATCCCGTTATCCTGGCTTTTCATAAGTTTTACTTTTGTCTTTTCATGCATATGCTTCGGGTCGAGTTGTATAGAAAGCATCAAAGTATGGAAATAACATTTCATATTGACTTAATGATGGGGATGGTTCAGTAGGCGTACTTGTGACCTGGTTTAATTGGAGTGGGTGTGAATATCAAACTTTAGCCTACCCTGTTGTTAAATTCCGACTTTAACGTTACTTTAATAGCAATACAGAATAATTGAGCTTTTTGTCTTAACTAGGCGAACGCGAACTTCTGGTGACCCCCGCAGCCGTGTTATTTAGCTGGGTCTGCCCGCCTTGAGAGATATACAACACTTTTTTTAAATCAGCTCTCCCCTGTCCCTCCAACCTTCTGCTCTGGGAATGTTATTCTTAATTTCAGGTCCCAAGGCCTCTTTGGGTTTATCTTTGTTTCCTCAGCTGCAGGAGAACAAGGCGTGCTTCTACCTCCCTTTCTGTGTGCACGTGTTCTAATTAGCTCGGAATCCCTAAACACACAATCAGTGATGATTCCTGGCTTTCTGTGGTTGTGACTTAGACAAAGGCGCCTCTGCTTCCTTTCACTGCCTTTGCCTTGAAGCAAGGTTGCAAATTCTGTCATCCTAGCCCTCCTCTCGTTCATTACTTAACAACACCTGGTGTTTTGCAGTTTGGTGCGCTTTGGTGTGTTTCACTCATTAAAAAAAACAAGTAAAAAGATAATATATAAAAATCATCAAATATTATTAATCCAATTATGGAAGAAGGGTTAGTATACAACATTCCGCCCTTTTAAAAATGACCAGTGGTCAAATGGCCACGGGTTATTTTTAAAAAATGTATACCCTTCTTCCATCATGAACTATCGATTGTCCTCAAGTTTTGCTGCTATTCCTTACAACGGCGCGCGTACGTGTCACAACTTAACATGGTTATATTTGAATTGAGCAAAGAAAATTAAACAAGCGTTAAACATCGATATTGCGTTACATCGGTTCTGATACATCATGACTCCGACGAATATTCATTTTTGTTTTTGTTAAATCCTGGGAACGCTAGGTAGCGGTTTCGAACGCATTTATGCGTTACCTTCCTCATGTTGCCTCGTTCACCACTTATCACTTCGATAATTCGATCACGGTTTTCGGGTTCGTTTTTGTAGTTTACTCTCTCACTCTCTGTGTCGTGGGAGTGTGTGGTGAAAAATTGTGCTGCACATAACCAGAATTCGCGCACCCGACCCACTTTGACCCTTGGTTCGAGGCATTCGCTCTCTCTGCGATTACATGCACATTTGCCGAGTCCGTGTGTCGATTTAATTCTGTCCCTCGTAATGTTGCCCTCTTTGTTTTTACGAGTGTGTTGGATTTCAACACATTCCCGATACGTCATGGACATTCGTCTCCATTTTAGCACTCCGATCCACGTAATTTTTGGTTTCCCTTGGATATTTTCCATTCAAAGGCTCATGGCCTGCGCTCCTCAGGGCGTGTCCCTGCTGTCTGTTTTTGTACTGTCCGATCACGCTTCAATGCAACCCTGTCCTTGTATTCGATCCGCGCGTCATTTACGGGAGCATTGTCCCCGTGTTTGCCCGCCCTGTCACTTGCAGCCTGCCTGTATTTCACATTGAGCGCCGGGTTTAACACCTCGGCGGGTGTGGCGCGTATGGGCTGCCCGCTCTCAATCACTGTGGATGGTTCATCACGTATTTGGACCGTATTCTGTGTTATTCCTCTATTCCCTCCTGGTATAGCCGGTGGAGGAATTGGTCGGAATTGTATCGATTGTGTTTGACCTCCCATCCTGCGATTCTCGTGAATGTTCGCATCCATACCTCCGCGGTATGTGTAACACCTTCCCGCTAGGTGGTTATCTTCCCATCTCTGTGCGTAATTTGAACCTTGCGTGTGTCGTGGGATGGGGTGTTGATATGGTTCTGCTCTGAACCTCTCCCTCCTACGATTCTCCTGCACCCTTGGCCCAGTGTTTTTCCCATTTGGTTGCCAAATTTTTCCTGGATTGTTACTTCGCCATCCCTGTGGGTAATCTTGACCTTGCGCATGTCGGGGCATGGGGTGTTGGTATGGTTCTATTCTGAACCTCCCCCTCCTGCGATTCTCCTGAAGGTTCGGCTTTGTGCCGCTCTCATTCTCGTGCCAACCTCTCTCTGGGTTATTTTGCCATGTGTGCGTGCGTTTCTGCTGCTCTCTGCATGGTGGGACTGCTCGGTGATTTTTATTCCTCTCTGAGAGGCTGGGTTCCTCATCCCTCTCCCTGTGTTCTGGATCCGAATTATGATTCTTAGCTCTGTATAACCATGCCATGTACGCCTTGCTCTCTATGCGGCGTAAGGATGCGGTTTCTGGATTCAAAACCATTCTCACCCTTCTGTAATCTCTGGGCTCAAGGATTCAAAAAACATTATTTTGAACATTTTATCCCCTTCGTGGTATTGATTCACATCGCCTGCGTAATACGCTCTTTTAAATTGGACGAGGTAGTCACGTGGATCTTGGTCCATGCCCTGGGTCATCGATTTTACAGCATAAAACCCCTCAGTGAGTGTCGAATATTCTCCAAACTTCCGAATCACTGCCAGGCTCAATTGTTTTAAAATCATTTCTAACCTTGTGTGGTAGTGACTTTACCCATGGAATAGATTCTTTATGTAAGGTCCGTTTCAACAAACTCGCTTTTTCATCCCGTCTCCTCAGCCCTCTAATCATTGCCTCCTCTTCCACTGTCGCGATATGTGTGTGGATATCCATAGTCTTATTGTGGGGGTCAAAATCGGGAATTCTGACTAGAGCCTTGTCCATCAACTTAAGGGTTTTACTGGTGAACAGGTATTCCGAAAGTTGATTGCTGACAGCGTCATCATCAAACAAGTTATCATCAGGCAATCTGTCACTTTGGTCTGTGCTGTGTCTCCTGTGTTTAAGTGGTGTGCATTTTCTGTGTGCGCGCCCAGTGCCGTGTCGCTCGTGTTGCCATTTCCCTTCAGTTTTTGCCTCTGCCCTTAGTGTACCATGTCCTGGCGATTTTACTTTAACTTTTGTGCGATCAATCCCTGGACTCTGTCCACGTACCCAAGAGAGTGATTTGATGTTACTTCCATATTTATTCTGTGGCTCAACGTCTGTGAGTTTCGCTGGTGTCGCGAGCTTTGATTTCTCCTCCCTCTCGAGGGTGTGAGGACATTCCTCGTCGTTTATTAGAGACGATTTCTCTCCCGTTTCCTTTCCAAAATTTCCTTCATTCCACAATCCCTGTCTGTATGCCTGTGTGAGAAGGTATGAGTCCTGTCCTGCCTTCTCTGCAGTTTTTGCATCGTGTTTGCCTTCGTTACTTTTTATCCAGTCAATTAGTTTCCCCCAAGGTGTGTTCGTGTTATCGATACAGCTCCCTTCCCATATGTCTCTCTGACTGTACTGCTTTGTAACAGATTGGTCGGTACGTTTAAATACGAGCTCCCCGTATCCCATAACCCATTCAAATATTATTCTTAATCCTAGCATCTTAAGTATGGCAAGAGTTACCTTAATATTTCTTTTCAGAGTGCATATAAACAATTGTATCACAGGATGCGTCAGTTCAACTCGAGCAAATAATCTCAGCCCAGCTGTCTTTGTTATACTCTGCTACTCTGGTATTTCCCTTCAGAGCGCGTTTTGTTTGTATACCCCCGTTTACAATCACAAGGCAACGTTAGTTCACAACACTTTGATTAACACATCAGTGATTCGTTCCTGAATTCATGCACAAACTGTCTGCGAGAGATCCCGGAAGACGAGCCCCCATTATGTTGTATATGTTGGGTATGAAAATTTGTTATGTTGTATGCGTGCGTGGGTGAAATTATTATGTTGTATATGTGGGTTATGAATATTCAGTGGAAATAATAATAATTAAATGAAATTTGGCCAAATGTGTAATTATCCGGAAATATGTTAATTTATGTAATTACGCACATTTTAATTATGCCAATTCGAGAGGTAATCGTATTAATTATGCGAGTGGGTGTAATTATGATAACGCAAGTCGTTATGATAACCAGACCCCGGTTCACCCCGTTATCGCTTTAACATTTACTGAGTATGTATTAGTGTGTTTATTAAGGTCACCAAGTTCAAATCTCAACGCAGAAGCAGATCTTATGCATAGATTTCAGGAAAGAATCACACAACCACTTCTGTATTGATCAATTTATTACTAATTCAACCTTAACTATGATATAGTATGCGAACTCTCAATCCCGGAACGTCAATACGGCATCAATACAGTATCATCAACGATTGTCTGATTTCACTTTGACAACTGCACATGGATCCCGCATAACGCGATGGTTGTTAGTGAGAGAGAGAGTCGTTAAAACATGCAAATACTATGCTAAGAAAACCTTAACGTTAATGAATGATTATACTCAATATTGTTCACGCAGTACCGCACTCCTTATTGATCATACGCAACCCTTATCACGTTGTTAACACCTTGGGTCACGGGACAGTTGAATATTCTGTAGAGGATGCGAGTACGTGCGGCGATTATGACTGAAAGATACTTGAAAGATTATACGGCGAAAAAAAAACACAATCAAAAACAGTTCTTATTCTTAAAGGCACCAATCTCAACAGATACATCGGCAGGTTATCTCAGAACGGCTCGGAGTAAGGGCCTGCGACGGTGCTCCTTTTCCGAAGATCGTTATCTTATACCAAGTTTACTAATTGGGGACCAGATCACCTGATAAGGATCCGGTGGGCCACCACTCCCCACGTGAGCGTGGCTCGGCGGAAGGAGGTGCCAAGAATCAGTTCGTATTGATGGATCTGTTGGGAATTTATGCGATTAAGAGTACAGCCCACTAAATATTAAAGATAAAAATTAAGAATACTCTTATAAACGACGGATGGCCACCACTCGGTCTCGTTGTGATGCCTTCCCAGCCACGGATGACTTATGGGTTCGAGTGTGTTTGAGTGGTAAGAGTCGTCTTGAATAGTCAGTGTTCGGAGTCGATTCTTTATGTCAAACAGACGCCTGGTGGTCGTGTGGTGAGGGGGCGGTGCGCGTCATACGTATCAGGCGCTCCCCTGTCACCGTGGTGAATTGGCTCGGATGGCTGTTGATACGCTGTCGCAGTTCGGAACCCGGTCGGTAGGTGGCGCCCACAACTCGCTCGTAGCGTGCAGCGCTGGATCGTCGCCAAGTCGCGACGCTCACCACCGGCGGCAGCGGAGATCCCCGATTCGGCAGAGGTTGACGAGCTGAAGATGAGTCGAGCCGACCCGCTGGTCGCAGCTCGCTCCGGAGTCGACCCTCCCGGTCGAGCTCGCTCCTGGGTCGACCCGCTGGTCGCCCTCGCTCCTGAGTCGACTCTCTGGTCGCACTCCTGAGTGGACCCACTGGTCGCACTCCTGAGTGGACCCACTCTGGTCGCACTCGTTCCTGAGTCGACCCTCCCGTCGCACTTCTGAGTGGACCCTCCCGTCGCACTCCTTATTGAGTCGACCCTCCCGGTCGAGCTTCTGAGTGGACCCTCCCGTCGCACTGATTTCCAATGCTCAGGATCCTTTACTTTATGCCGAAAAATCCCCCTGGATCCCGCCCACAAGGCGGGACTTCTTTCGAATTTTTTTGTGTCAGGATCTGTCCGTAGGCAGGTGTGTCCATGTGTGTGTCCGTACGTCCGTGTGTCCTTGTGTGCATCACTGACGGTATATTCGTTGTCACACTCCCTCCATAAAACCCACGAGCAAACAATCAGATGTTACAAATTGCCTCGAGGTCGTCTCTCTGTCTGGGCGCAACATTATCTCCTGTCTGGCCTTCCCCACGAACCCAAAACACAGACGTCACAAATGTCTCATAGGCGTCTTTGTTCGCACCACCTGGAGGGAGGGGCAACGCTCTCTCCGACCCGGCGCACAAAGAAATGGCCAAAAGTTTTAAGTTAACATTTGTCCCTTACTATTTCACAGCCATGATTCCGCATGTAACCCAAGGTCTGTCGTTTCCCATCGTGGTGCCCGACCCAAGTGGAGGCGTCTCCCCGAGCGTACACACACTCCCATCCCGCGCTGCGGGGATACAAAGACGGCCGGGATCTCCCTTTCTCTCCGACCCTGGGTTTAACATCGTTTTTTTATTATGTATTTATATTCGACCTGGTGGTGATTCATCCCGTTATCCTGGCTTTTCATAAGTTTTACTTTTGTCTTTTCATGCATATGCTTCGGGTCGAGTTGTATAGAAAGCATCAAAGTATGGAAATAACATTTCATATTGACTTAATGATGGGGATGGTTCAGTAGGCGTACTTGTGACCTGGTTTAATTGGAGTGGGTGTGAATATCAAACTTTAGCCTACCCTGTTGTTAAATTCCGACTTTAACGTTACTTTAATAGCAATACAGAATAATTGAGCTTTTTGTCTTAACTAGGCGAACGCGAACTTCTGGTGACCCCCGCAGCCGTGTTATTTAGCTGGGTCTGCCCGCCTTGAGAGATATACAACACTTTTTTTAAATCAGCTCTCCCCTGTCCCTCCAACCTTCTGCTCTGGGAATGTTATTCTTAATTTCAGGTCCAAGGCCTCTTTGGGTTTATCTTTGTTTCCTCAGCTGCAGGAGAACAAGGCGTGCTTCTACCTCCCTTTCTGTGTGCACGTGTTCTAATTAGCTCGGAATCCCTAAACACACAATCAGTGATGATTCCTGGCTTTCTGTGGTTGTGACTTAGACAAAGGCGCCTCTGCTTCCTTTCACTGCCTTTGCCTTGAAGCAAGGTTGCAAATTCTGTCATCCTAGCCCTCCTCTCGTTCATTACTTAACAACACCTGGTGTTTTGCAGTTTGGTGCGCTTTGGTGTGTTTCACTCATTAAAAAAAACAAGTAAAAAGATAATATATAAAAATCATCAAATATTATTAATCTCAATTATGGAAGAAGGGTTAGTATACAACAGTACACTGTGTGTATGTGTGTGTGTACACACACACATACACACAGTGTACACACACACACAATGTACACGTGTGTACACACTGTCCATGTGTACACACACAATAATGTCCACATTGTTGAGCTGAGCTCACACACCCAAGGGGTCTCTGTTCAAGGGAGGGAGCAATGGAAAATGAATCTTAATCAACTTAAACTCCAACTCCGCTCTGTGACGTCACCATTCAGCATGACCTCATCGGCGTGAAACGCCAGGGGGAGGTGTACCTTGCTAGTGACGTCATGTCACCAAAGTATTCACCCCAACCGGTCTCAAGGGAGCGTGACGTCACCTCTGCCTGGGTCACTTCCGTTATCTGTTCAAGCACTTTCCTTATTTGGGCAAAGCCACGCCCACTGACTGGCGGCTCATTAACATAATTTATGAAAGTTACGGAGCCGCTCATTGTGGGAGGGGAGTGTCTTGTACCACTCAAGTGACGTCATGTCACCTCCTGCTGCCGCGTGACGTCACGAGGTAACGGAATGTTGCCGCTCCGCGCGGGAACTGAAATCTGAGGTGAGAAATTCTCATCGCGGTTGTGGTGGTTGTTGTTGTTGTGGTGGTTGTTGTTGTTGTGGTGGTTGTTGTTGTTGTTTACCGAGGTAGAGCCTCGCTCTCTCTCTCGTAGGGATGTCAATTGAGTAGCAGCGAGCATGGAAGCGATGTCCAGATTTAAACTTTACAACGCGGGGCCTAGTGCCTCCTGCCCTCGCCTGGTCGCGTTCGCTTCAATTCTC
>NW_026892043.1:0-30419 GCF_015708825.2 Lethenteron reissneri
GCGCCCCGAGCCGCGCGCGCGTGGAGCAGCGCGACGCGTGGAGCAGCGGCCCCCCCCGCCCCCCCCCTCCCCGCCCCCCCACCCCCCCCCTCCCCGCCCCCCCCTCCCCCCCCCTCCCGCCCCCCACCCCCCCCTCCCTACCCACCCCACCCCCTCCCCACCCCTGCCCCCCCCCCTGTCTCCCTCCCCCCCCAGGGGAGAGCCGGCGTGCACGCACGTCCGTGGCAGTCTGCGCGCCCGATGGTGAGCCGTTCCTGGGAGGATCCCTATGGACGGCGAGCACGGGCGGGGCAAGAAGTGGACGAACGGAGACACGGCGCGAACGGCGTTCCAGCCCGGAAGGGCGACTTGCGCACGCCGTTGCGTGGCACCGGCGATTGCCTTATGGCGCGATACACTGCACGCGACACCACACATGACACCGACGAATATGAAGGACAGTAGACTTGGCGGCATGACGCGCGCGAGGGACGGGAGTGGCGCGCGCGCGGGACAGGGGCTATTCCCGGTTGTTGGCTTCTTCCGAGGCCCGACTCAGAACTCAGACCGGCGCGCGGTTGCATACTTGGAATAAGAATGCCAGTCATAATTTAATCAGCGACGCGAGACGCGCGGATGGTGTAATGCGCGCGCGAGACGAGGTTTTTTCTCCGGGATGCTCCGGTTTTCCTCGAAGTGTTGTTTGTTCGTTGTTTGTTGTTTTTGTTGGCTCAGGCCGAATGTGGCTGAGCAATACCTGACACGCAACAGCTGTGACGGTTTTGCCGTCACGGCAATAAAGACGTTTTAAAAGTCTCTCACACTCTCACACTCTCACTCTCTCCACTCTCACTCACACTCTCTCACTCTCTCACTCTCTCACTCTCTCACTCTCTCACACTCTCACTCACACTCTCACACTCTCTCTCACTCTCTCACACTCTCACTCACACTCCTCACTCACACTCTCACTCACACTCTCTCACTCTCACACTCTCTCACTCTCACACTCTGTCACCTCTCTCACACTCTCTCTCTCTCACACACTTTCTCACTCACTCACTCTTTCACTCTCCACTCTCTCACTCTCACACTTTCTCACACTCTTTCCTCACTCTCTTCTCTCTCACTCTCACACTCACACTCTCTCACAATCTCTCACACTCTCTCACTTTCTCACTTTCACACTCTCACTCTCCTCTCTCACTCTCACTCTCTCTCACTCTCACACTCTCTTTCTCTCTCTCACACTCTCACTCTCTCACTCTCTCACTCTCTCACTCTCTCACTCTCACACTCTCTCACTCTCTTCTCTCACTCTCACACTCTCTTTCTCTCACTCTCACACTCTCTCACTCTCTCTCTCTCTCTGATGAACCAGCTCTGTGGAGTGTGGCATCGTCAAGCGGCGGCTCCTGGTGAGTCGATAATGAATCTGAGTCATCTCTGGTGACTGGCGCGAGAGTTCCTGCCGCGATATTTCCCCCAACCACCACCACCACCACCCCCACCACCACCCCCACCCCCCATTAGCCAAACGCATCAAGCGCAGCGAGGTGACTTCTAAATCACCAGAGCTGCTCTCTCTCTCTTTGTCAGCAGGAATCGTCTTCATTTGCATGGGGGGGGGTTTGTTGTGTAAACGATGGAATGCGGATTTTTATTTATTTTTGTTGATTAAAATCTAATTGGATCCCCCCCCCCCCGGCGCAGAGGATTGTGGTTGTTTACCCAGAAAAGCTCCACCGAGTCGAATGATTATTTTTTTCAGGAAGGTCCTGGGAAAATCGCGGTCGGTCGGGCGTGATGATGGCTGCTCTGTGTATATAATCGATGCTCTTTGTGGGTGTGTAATCGCTGATCCGTGTGTGTATATAATCGCTGCCCTATGTGTGTGTATAATCGACGCTCTGTATGTGTGTATCGCTCATGTGTGTGTTTAATCGATTATCTGTGTGTGTCTGAATTATCAATGCTCTGTGTGTGTGTATAATTGAATTGCTATTGAGTAAAATTGCGGTGTAAATTTTTTTTCTGCCAAATTTGGCCACGTTGGAACCGTGACGCGGGCCCACGGTAACCTCCTCTTGCCAATGGCGTCAGGGGGTCTTTAACGTCCACTGGTGAAGTCGACGGCGCGCAGAGCATCTTCACAGTTAATGCTCACACACACACCGCAAGTATTGACCAGGGCGGCCGCTGGCGTTAGAACCGCGCTACCGCTGGGCCACGTTATTGCCCTTTTAGCAAGACCTCGAGCCAGGTGTGTGGTGGGGAGACACTGCCAGCGACCCTTGGAGGAGGCATCGTCAACCTTGAAACATCGAACGACTTGCTATTTTGTTTATTTATTATTTTAGCAGGTAAGGCCCAGTGAGCTACAGAGCTATTTTTCAGAAGCGACTTGGCCACAAAAGATATCTCGCCGGAGTGTGTGAAAGTGTATAGCAGCCAAATACTCGAAGCGCATGTTCATTCTCAGTGTGGAGTCAACAACCGGAGGACTCCGAGAATAACCCACGCGACCACGGGGAGAGAGAGAGCAGAGAGACACGCAGACTTCAACTATCCAGCAGGCGTCAGGGTAGGGATCAAATCTATGACCCCGTCCAACATTCCATCTCCTAGTCCACCACCACCTACATTAGGCACAACACCGGGCGACACTTTTGACCTGTACGGAGTGTTCGTCAGAGATGCCCCATGTAGATGGGAGGGTGACACTCAATGCTCCACGCAGATAGATTCAATATACAGGACCAGGGGGGCATGCGTTTCGATGATTTGGCTGCTACTATGCATTCCGACATGTAATGATGATTATGATACGCTACGACGATGAGCTGTCACGTGCGGCCAGGTCGCCTCTGAAAGATAGCCAATAGCTCGGCGGGCTTTACCTGCTTTGTAAATAAAATCGCGGTACCCTACCAAAGTAATCCCATGTACTTTCATCTCCCGGAACGGCGCACAACCCAAGCCTGCAACACCCCGGTGATCCGGGGCAGGTGGTCCCACGTCTAGAAGGCGCTGACCAGGCTCAAATACCTGCTTAGCCTGCTTCTGAAATTCTTTGAATTCGGGCGCGCTCTGGGTGACGGCTGTAGGCAGTGGTTGCCGGCTTTCGGGGGGTGGGGGCAGAAGTGGGGGGGGGGGGTATAGGGGGTGGGGTGCGGGGGGGCAGGTGAGGAGAGGCCCCTACGCGGCGTTGGAGAGTGACACACTGATCTGTCTCTGGCCTGAACTTCAAGAGGGGAAACCAGCTTTAGTGTTCGCTACTAAGAGCCCTCGTACGCCAAGATAAAAGTGCCCTTTCACTTTTGACGTCCGAATCTTCACCTATCGTATAATAATTACTCTGTCTCGTTTTTTTTTTCTTTTCAAATGTGAATACTCCGTTTAAACGGGCGCCATTAGCGGACACAACATTGGCGCGTTGCGCAATCGACTTCGAAGAGACTTTGAGACGCATCGCCAAATGCACGCAGAGCGGCGTAAAAAAAGAAACGAGAAACAACGTTCTCTGTTGTTCAGCACAATGTCCGACGTTTCGCTCCAAGTTCTGAGAGCTTCTTAAGGACCTCATTCAAAACCGTTCAGTCGCTGAAAAAGCTTGCAGCATGCGAAGTGAAGACGAATCGTAACGGCAACAAATTATGTTAGCAATTCGCCCGGAGATCGCAGAAACACGCACGGAGAAGCGCGTGCTTCACCCACTCACCCACTCACACACCAACTCACTCATTCAAGCACTCACCCACTCACCCACTCCTTCACACACTCACACACTCATCCACTCATACACTCACTCATATACACACTCACCTACTCACACACTCATTCACACACTCACCCACCCTCACACACTCATTCAAACACTCACCCACTCACCCACTCCTTCACACACTCACACACCATCCACTCATACACTCACTCATATACACACTCACCTACTCACACACTCATTCACACACTCACCCACCCACTCACACGCCAACTCACTCACACATTCACCGATTTACACACACTCACCCACTCATTCACACACTCCACACTCATTCACAAACTCACCCACTCACACACCCACTCATTCACATACCCACTCACACACTCACCCACTCACCCGCTCACTCACTCACCCACTCACACACTCACCCTTTCACTCATGCATTCACCCTCACCTCACTCACCCACTTACGCACTCACCCACCCACTCAAGAGAATGAAAGCAATGAATGGGGTCCGAATTCCCAGGGTGGAAGAGGTGTCGAGGAGAGGCCTAGACGCAGAGAAAGAGAGAGTGGGAAGACCAGGCAGAGGTCCAGAACAATTCGCTCAAACGTGCTGGGAAATCGTTCCGTGGGAGAAAAAAAACCACACAGACACACGCAAAAAAACGGCGGAAAGTCTGCGCACAACACAACCAGCGACACACGGAATTGCCGGTAAACTGCGCCGCGGGCTCGCTTCGCAGACAGAGCGCGCCTCCTTCGAGTCGCAGTGCTCGAGAGCGGTCAACTCGCCGTGTAATTGGGCGCCGGGCCGCTTGTCGACACGTGTTGGGAGCGCGTGTTCTGTGGCACGCCGGCTGGCTCCCACCGCGAGGGGCCGCGCGTCGGGAACGATGCCACCATCTGCGTCGGAGGCGCTTGGCAGCTGGGGTCGCCGATGGGTTGAGTGGGGGGCTGGGTAGGGGGGGCAGGTTGTTGGTAGGGGCCCGCGGGGGGGGATGGCCGCGTGTGGATGGGGATGGTGTGTTAACTATGTTTGGATTCGACTTAATTTTGTTTGCGACGTTAGTGACGGCAATGTTTGTCGACCAATGGATTGTTTTGGTTGAGTCACCGATGTTGATCACTGTGTCACAATGTTTTTTTTTGTTCCTGGGTAGTAAGTGTTATTTGCTAATTGCTTATGCCTAAAAAGTACAGAAAATTGCTATTATTCCCTACAAACTTTTCTTTTGTGACCAGGACATTGATATTTAGAAATTTACCGATTTTCCACAACATTCCAGAAAGATTCAGTGCTGTGTAAACTTGGAGTAACTTTTAGAACATTCTAGAACTTTCCAGTAATATAAATAGTGGTATAAATACAGGGGCCTTCAGCCCACCAGTTCAGTTTAGTTCCAGCTTTCTAAGTGGATACATATCTGCATTTTTCTGAGATGGCATCAAGAGGCTGCAAGCATCCGGCAGACGCATTTTGCTATGTTTGTGGCCAATTTATCAAGACAATATTTATATATCAATAGATGTACCACCATATGACTGCTCAGCTGACTCGGCGAAGGGAATGCATAAATGAGCTCCACAGAATAAGACTAAAGTCCCCGGAGGCTGTCATTGCCTAGACTAAGATATTACTAAAATATTTTAAATAAATTAAATTCTGTGTACATTCACCAAGTTGCGAAGTGCTCTGAGACTGGGGTTGTGGGCTCTGGGGGATGGGAAGTGCCACAGCTGTGGCTGATTGCTGAAGTTCACGTGTCACGTGATCACACCAAAGCCACCCAGCAAATAGCGAGACGAAAGTCAAAGTGATTTCCTGTGCAAATGCGCATTGATGCGGTGCTAATCTCCTATTCACAGCCCTGAGTCAATGGTGTTAATTCTACGTTCCTATGGCAACGGCGAGTCTACTAATAGGACAAAAGCTGAGCGGTATAAAACGATGGTGGGACAGTGGTCTAAGAGCAGGCCGTGGAGGTGAGATGATGCTGCCTTTGTAACAGCTGTAGGATCTATCAACAGCAAGGAAGTGGTGGTCAGCTGTGGGTGTGGCTTAGTGACATGAGGTGGCCGGGCGTGCGGCTGGCCGCAGCACCCCTCCCGCCACCCCCTTCATGCGATGTCCTCGCCTTGCTAGGCGCTCAGCAGCAGCACGAGCCCTAACAGCCTGTGTCGCCGACCCGTGTCTTCGTGTGAGTGTGCGCGCGTGTGAGTTACACTTCACCATTGCGTTACATTGCAAAGCGACGATTTTTGGCACGGGTGTGAAAAGAAGCAGATTGCACAATTATTTCATTATTTAATGAGCTCTTGAACGAGTTATTCGGAAAAATTCAAATTAATTCAAATCTGTGCAATATTCCCCTCTTTATGCTCGTGCTAACGTCATTAATTAGCCGCCAACCCCACCGGGAGGGGGAGGGGGTAGAGAGACCACCAGAGGTACGCGAGCACTTTTAAATTAAAGCGTACTAATAAATATTGACATTTAAACTTGGGCAGATGGGAAGAATTGGCTGCGGCTTCGCTTCAAGGCAATTAGAGGATGAGCAAGCTGTTCAAGTGAAAGGATTTCTCTCTCTCGTGGGTGGCACAAAGGGGAAGACGCGCTTGGAATGCGCTCTAAGGAGAGAGCGCGCTCAAACTCCATCTCGCTTTCTCTCTCTCTCAAATTGAGCAGCATTTGTCACTTCCCAATCCGCCTGCAGTGCTCCTCGCTAAAGCACAAATTGAGATTTCAAATGAGAGTGGATTCGGTCGCACGTATGTACACAAAGATAAAGGCAAAGATACCCCCCCCCACGATAGCCTTAACGGACTGTTGGGGCAAGTGCTGTAAGCGAGCGCCTATGAAGGTGCCGGCAGGGCACACGAGGGGGTGGGTGGCCAACACCACGCCCGGCCGCCTTTGTCTCCCCAGTGGCGATGTTAACACATCCCTGCCACCTACTCAATTGAGGCTGAGTCGACCTAGGGGAGACTCAGGACCGGTTCGGATATTCGCCAACGATGTTGGCTGAACGGGAATCGAACTCGGGTCACCGGTCCACACACACACACACACACGAAAAACAAAGACAAAGATCCCCCGTATAGCCTCAACATACTTTCGGGGCAAGTGATGTTAGCGAACACCTGTGAAGGCCGCCAGGGCACACGAGGGGCTAGGTGACCAGCATCACGCCCGGGCCGCCTTTGTCTCCCCAATGGCGATGTTTCCACGTGAGTCCACCTCCACGCACGTGCACACACAGGCTCTGCGTGCAGACAGCACAGCGATGGGTGGGCGGGTGATGTCTGCTAAAAATAAAGATAAAAAAACAACTCTTGTCGTGCCATTGATCTCGTGTTATTGAAGTGATAATAAGAAAGAACAAAAAACACGCAGATTGTCATCGTTAAATATATCACATTTCCATTATAGTCCGACGTGCACTTTTTGTTAAGTTGATATTATTTAATGTTTATTTTTACACATTTTGACGAAGACACGCACAAACTCTATTGCATTTTAGATAACGTTTTATGGTTCGGACGACCCGATAATTTGTGATCAGCGTGGTTACAGAGCACGGTTCGGCTGTGTTCTAATTGGCTAGAGAGTGGTTCGTGTTCAGGGTAGGGGTGAGGTTGTGGTCTGATTGGCGAGAGAGTGGTTCGTGTTCAGGGTAGGGGTGAGGTTGTGGTCTAATTGGCTAGAGAGTGGTTCGTGTTCAGGGTAGGGGTGAGGTTGTGGTCTGATTGGCGAGAGAGTGGTTCGTGTTCAGGGTAGGGGTGAGGTTGTGTTCTAATTGGCTAGAGAGTGGTTCGTGTTCAGGGTAGGGGTGAGGTTGTGGTCTGATTGGCGAGAGAGTGGTTCGTGTTCAGGGTAGGGGTGAGGTTGTGGTCTAATTGGCTAGAGAGTGGTTCGTGTTCAGGGTAGGGGTGAGGTTGTGGTCTGATTGGCGAGAGAGTGGTTCGTGTTCAGGGTAGGGGTGAGGTTGTGGTCTAATTGGCTAGAGAGTGGTTCGTGTTCAGGGTAGGGGTGAGGTTGTGGTCTGATTGGCGAGAGAGTGGTTCGTGTTCAGGGTAGGGGTGAGGTTGTGGTCTAATTGGCTAGAGAGTGGTTCGTGTTCAGGGTAGGGGTGAGGTTGTGGTCTGATTGGCGAGAGAGTGGTTCGTGTTCAGGGTAGGGGTGAGGTTGTGGTCTAATTGGCTAGAGAGTGGTTCGTGTTCAGGGTAGGGGTGAGGTTGTGGTCTGATTGGCGAGAGAGTGTTCGTGTTCAGTGTAGGGGTGGTTGTGGTCTGATTGGCGAGAGAGTGGTTCGTCTTCTTGGTTCTTTCGGTAAAGTCACGTAGAAGGGAAGTAATAAAATAATAAAAATAAAACATAATAAAACAATTCTCACGACGTTTCGGCCACAACGCAAGCAGCCGTCCTCAGGTAAAAACCAGGTCCGTCGAGGCGACAGAGTCTGAATGAAACAGCACACGAGCTTGGAGCATATATATAAGCTGGGCGCATTGACAAAGGAATTTGCATATCAAAAGAATTTAGCATATTTATGGGAAATGCAGGAATGTGATTAGTACTGCATATGCATGTGCATTATGCAGGATTAACAGCATCAAAGGGAGCTGCAGTTACTGCTGCTGCTGCAGTTGCTGCTGCTGCAGTTTCTGCTGCTGCTGCAGTTGCTGCTGCTGCTGCAGTTGCTGCTGCTGCTGTTACTGCTGCTGCACTTGCTGCTGCTGCTGCAGTTGCTGCCTTATCCATTTTAATATAACACTATGTGTTCAGGGTAGGGGTGAGGTTGTGGTCTAATTGGCTAGAGCGTGGTTCGTGTTCAGGGTAGGGGTCAGGCTGTGTTCTAATTGGCTAGAGAGTGGTTCGTGTTCAGGGTAGGGGTGAGGTTGTGATCTGATTGGCTAGAGAGTGGTTCGTGTTCAGGGTAAGGGTAAGGCTGGGATCTGATTGGCTGGAGTGTTTGTGCTTCGAGCTCGAGACTGTCTGGCTTGGGTGGCTGGGCATGTGTGTGTGTGTTGAACTTCTTTCGCACCGTACGTAGCCAACCGTGCTCATCGGAGGTGAGGTGGTTATGTTCTCGTCTCTGGTTGGCGCGTGTGATTGTGGCGAGGGCGAGTGTTGCTAGGTTCTAATAATCTGGTTGGCCGGTGTGGTTAGGGGTAGGGGCCGTCCATAAATGCCGTCACGCACCAAGGGGGGGGGGGGTCAGACATTTGTGACGATGTGTGACGAGGGGGGTGAGTTTGAGAAATGTGACGTCACGTAAAAATCCACAACTTTAAATAAATAGACAACACGTTCTACTTAATTAAATAGACTTTTAATAAATGTTTCTCCTACAACATCAGAGTGCAGCGCCGCATTAAATACGCGCTACAATGACAATAGTTTAAAACTATTTGAAGCATGTTTTATTTTCAAAATGTAAATATGGTTGGGGAGGGGTGCAGAGCTTTGTGACGTCATATTTGAAGGGGGGGGGGTCTGACTTTTTGTGACGCCGTGTGACGACGAGGGGAGGGCGGTTAAAAATCGTCCAAAATCGCGTGACGTCATTTATGGACGGCCCCTTAGGGTTAGCGCCAATGCCCGCTGGCTATGTTGTTGTATCTCAGCGGTTGCTCCACGACACGACGCGACCTTGCCTCTCGACCAAGACGCCCACTTGACGTCTGCACTCAGTACAAGTCGCGGTGGGGCCGCCACTGATTCCTGAGCAGCCGCCGGCGCATCGAGAGCTTCCGCGGCATCACCCACAACGACCGTGGGGGGGGGTGCAGGGGTGGGTGGCTGGCACAGCGCAGGGTGTGGGCGCGGGGGGTGAGAATGAGCCGTTAAGACGTTTATAAATAAACCGAGCGGTCCCACCACCCCCCACCACCACCACTTAAGAGCTGTGCCACTCTTGATTCCGGCTTTTCGAAGTCTCGCGCATTAACATTTTATATTTTATCTAAAAAATTCGGACCATGCCATGGGTTTGCACTGCGAGGTGCGGACAAATAACGATGATTTTTTTTCGGAATTCCGCGCTTGCTTCATTCTGGCGCTGTGAGCCTCGAGCGCCAACACTGCACCCCTGCGAATCCCAGAGGAGCCTGCTGCTGGTTCGGTGAGCATCGGACCAAAGCATTGAATCTGGAAGAATGGCATAGTTGTTTTCGCCTGGCTCTGTGAGCCTGGGACAATAACGCGAATGTAGAGTTGGCCTAACCGGCTGTTTAAGTAATTGATTAGGCTCAGGTCGCCGGATTCACACCACCAACTGCGCTAACCGCTGCACCACCGCTCCCTCTCGTTCCCAGCTCTCCCTGCGCTCCCCCCGCTCTACCCGCGCTCCTCGCGCTGTCCCCACGCACTCCCCCTGCTCCCCCCGCTCTCCCAGGACACTAAAATCGCCGCTCTCCTCGTCGCCAGCCGTGAAAGGGGTCACGGGCAGCAGCAGCAGGACGGCGGCGGCGGCGAGCACGCTGCTCTCGTTGCCGTTTCCTTGGCGTCTCCGTCCCAAATTGACCGACCCCCCTAGGGACAAAAGCAGGTCATGGCACAGAGAGATGTAAGAGGCCCCATTAATCCATGACCGGCCCCCTTACACCCCCGTCCCTCCCCACCGCCACCCGCCTCTCCACTACCCCCGGGCCAAGCGTAACGTGCGTTTGAGTGCCTGGCCAGGAGGTTGGTTAATTTTAGTATCGACGTTCCCTGTGATGAGAGGCCTTCATTAAATGTGAGTTCTGAGCAAGCCATGTGCCCGTGCGTCTCCCTCTGCCCCGCGCCACCACGTGGCGCCGCCTCCTCGTCTCACAAGCCGACTCGAGCTCGGATCGATTCAAACCAGCCTCAACGCCGCCGTGCTCATCCCCCGTTTACAGCCCCCCCCCCCCCCCGAGGGCAATGTACGTTGAACTCTCTTTCGCACCGTACGTAGCCAATCATGCTCATCGGTGTTGCGGGCGACGAACGGACGGACGGTGTCGACTTCCCCACAAAGTGGTAGGGATTTTATTAACCCACGAATGGATGCTGAGCAGTCAATCCCCCAACTAGGATTTGAACTCGTGGCCTTACGATCGCGCGCGGGCCGCTCGCTTTGCCTCTGAGACACCTGGGCCGGATGTCGTAGTCGATCACTCTACAAATCGATCACTCGGCTAATCAGATAACTCGAAAGTACAGACGTACTTCAATTATGACTGGTGATAATGCTGATGGTTTTCTTAGAATGATGTTCAAATTGCGATATCATCACCAGCACCGGCGTCGTGATTGCCATGCTCTCGGGCGAGTGCGACGTCGCAGAGAGCGACCGCGGAAGATGATGCCACAGAAGCGCTGCTGAAGCCACGTCCACGAGCCGAGACCAAGCCAACATCGCGCGCCGTCTTTTCTCGACATTTTATTTGATTAGTGTCATCAGCAACAACGCCGGTAGCCATAATCCACGAGGTCCGCTGGCGCTGTCTCTCTGTTGTGAGCGTCGTGTTCATCGTCTCGGCACGGTGGGGGTGGGGGTGGAGGATCGAGGTGGGGGATGGGGGGGGGTCATCCAAGCGGGGTGAATGCTCCGCTCTTAATTAATATCCTTCACGGGCACTTTTAACTGCTTTGGCACGGGCGCTCTCTCTCTCTCTACACGGCTGCTCCAACCCAGCCTCGCTACACATTTCCACAATACCCCCCCCCCCCTTACTACCCCCCCCACTACCTCCCTACTACCCCCCCTACTACCCCCCTACTACCGCCCTACTACCCCCTTACTAACTCCTACTACCCCCTCTACTACCCCCCACTACCCCCCCCACTACCCCCCCCCCCCCCAGCCCCCTCTCCACGTAGCTGCCAAGATGGCGTTGTGGTGAAACGTCAATTTATTAGTTGACGAATCGCAGGGCCCGAGTAGTGTAGCCGACACCGCCCTGCGCTGACTCGCGCGGAATGACTCCCCCCCCCTCCGCCCGCCCGCCTCTGATGGGGCTTCATACGAACCGACACGCTCCGTGTTGGGGTGGGGGCGGTTAGGGAGCGGGGGGGGGAGAGGGGCGGGGGGCACACTTCATTTATCCGTGGGCCACGGTGAGTGGTGACATTTATCTTAACAAGCCATAGAGGTTACCGCGTCGTGAGCAGATTGTGATAAAGGGGACCGGCAGTTCGTTACAAGGCAACGAATAAAAAATGTGCCTTGATTGCGTCGCTGATTGATGGCTGCGGCGACGGTGGAGGAAATTATTTAGATGCCGGCGTAAGAAGTTGTTTTCACCTCCATTCCCCCCACCTCCCCCGCCCATACTCTTCTGCGAGCGTCTCCGTAAAGCATATGAATTGCGCTAAAAAACCCGCTTAACCTGCATTTCTTAGGCGGCGGGAGCGTGGCGCCTGGCAGTTCCCGCCGCAGTTAAAGCTGAGGAATTGCCTCCTAGCGGAGCGACGGCAATGGAGAGCAACGACGGAACGGTCGGGATGAGAAACGGCCGCCACGCTTTGGTGAATTCCGCCAGCCGCGCCCGCACGCCTCCAGCAGTCGCCTTCCTCCCCCCTCCCAACCCCCCCCCCCCAGGGGGAAAGGGGGTGAGCGCGTGTGTCTGGCGTGTGCTTGGGGGTGGGGAGGACACGCTTGCCTCATCCTACGGGCCCAAGTGTCCCGCCTGCCGTCACAGCTCCTCTTATTTTCATATTAAAACGTTCAAAGTGATCTGCTGCTTTAAACGAGCATTGTGGCAGGTGCTCATCGCTTTAAAGCCCATGAGCCTGTGGTGGAAATCCCATGTTCCTGCGGCCGGGGCGATTCTTTCCATATGACAACCACTTTTGACTTTCCCACAAAGTGGTTAACGATTGTATCGACCCCGGAAGAGGGATGATGGGCTTAGTCAACCTCCAACCAGGATTTGAACTCACGGCATCGTGATGCCAGGCCGCTTGCTCTATTATTTTACATTGTGTCCTGAATGCATTGTTTTACAACATAATTTGTCTTTGTGATTGAATAGGTTTTGATTTGTCAAGGGTCTATCAGATTAATTTTTGTAATTTCCACCCCATCAATTTTTTTCGAATTTGCATTACTTGATTATCAGCATTTTAATTTATCAACGACACAAATGTAACGCCAGTGATTGACACGAAACAAATTCAGTGTATAAAGTACAGCGTACATTCGTATGTAGACCATTTATAATAAACAAAACGAGTGGTGACACAGCGGTTATCGGGCCGCGCGATGAACACAATTCGATTCGCTGACCACGGAAAGCATCAGTGGCGAGCTCTTCAACAAACCGCGTTGACCACGGTGGTTAAGTATGGTCAAGAGACCAATTCCGATGGCCGACGCGGCGCGTGGAGGCCTTCATCCGTCGGTGAATGAAAAGTGGCTGAAACGTTTATTTTTTTTTAAAAATGTGTCTGTCTATCAACCGTCGGTTCAGATCTAATATTGCCATCCATGGCACGAGCATTTCGTGTCGAACAAACATCGCACGTTAGTGAATGGCCCTCGACATTGCAAGTTGAATTGGCTCGGACAGACACGCTGTTGGATGCGTTTATATATATATTTTATGAAGTCACTGCAAGGTGAAGTGCGTTGCTCTCCAAACGCTGAGCTCTTTTCCTAAGCTCAGCCTGAAGCTTCGGATGCGATTCCCCCGCCCGCACTGGATTTAGATGTCTCACTGCACCCGCACAACTGATTACACACATCTCACAACAACAACAACAACAACAAAACCTCACTGCATTCCTCAACAGCACTGTGGCTTTAAAAAATATAAACAATATATTATATTATTGGTTCTTTCGGTAAAGTCACGTAGAAGGGAAATAATAAAATAATATTATAACTGACGTTTCGGGTAATGGCCCTTCTTCACAGCAAACCATTCGCATGTAAGAAGGGTGATGACCCGAAACATCGTTTCGTGCATTTAGTTTATATCGCGCCCACAGTGTTATTGATGGAAGTGTGTTGTTATTTGTGTTCTGTGCACCACTGCCACCTCGTAATTCGATTACACTTCTGGATAAGAAGGGTGGGGGTGGTGAGGGGGTGGGGGAGTGAGGGGGGTGGGGGTGAGAGGGTGGGTGGTGAGGGGGTGAGGGTGGGGGTGGGGTAGGGGAGTAGTGAGGGGGTGGGGGTGAAGGGGTGGGTGGTGAGGGGGGTGAGGGGGTGGGGTGGGGGGAGAGGCGGTCTCTCTTCCATTACTCCACAAAATTCCTGGCTCCTGCAAATTTCCTTCAAGTGGTTGTGTTGTCTTGTTGTGTTGTTGTTGTTTCCCACCGCACTTGCTGACTCCACAAAACCGGGCCTGCCGTTCCAAACGGTTGCATCGGGAACGCAAGTCTCCCGAGGGGGGGGGGGTAAGACATTAAAAACGAATTTGTAGAAGACGTGAGCACCGTACAGTGTTCTAAACGAGCTGGAATGGGGAGATAATTATAATTAGGGTTTTACGCGAGGATTATTTAACGCTTTCCTCGATTCGTTTCGCGGTGCGGAAGCCGGCGAGGCCAGCCGTCGTGGTCGAAGCGAACCAACAAATACAGACGAGGCGTGTTGGTTTGTGAATCGTTCTTAGTTGCGTTTGTTTGGCTCTCCGATGTATTTGTGGGTCACTCTCTGATCAATGTGGCCGGTTTTCAAAAGGCCAAGTCCCGAATAGCAACACAACTTCATACTGTACCGCATACACCTTCAAACAAAGCAAACGCAACGCACGTTTGCCAACTAATACCGTGGTGTTAAAAAACTAAAAGACAAATATCGAAAAAATTACGTTTCGGACAATGATCCTCCTTCATAGCACGTAAATAGATGGGCCACTAGATAGAGTTAATCATGAGAGTTGGAGACTGCAATTGCTTACACCATGGGGCCTGATGGGAATGATTTTTTTTCAAATACATTTTATGATGACCGTGCAGTTTTTTTTATTTATAAATAGGCACATGGACACGGTAGTCACCTCTCATATATCATCTTTACGATAATTGCAACGTCTCCCCGTTACGGACTGCGGACGGACGGACGGACCGAACACGTGCACGGTTTCAACACATTCGTTAGAGAGAGAAAACGTTGACGATGAACAAAAAAAAACCGTAGCGGTTCAAAAAAATAAAAATAAAAATCTGGGAACTTTTAAGAAGGGATGCTAAGGAGGGTGCCGCGCGCGCGATCGACAGAGACAATTAATTAGACGCGATCGATCCCGAAACTCACGGAACGAGGAGGATGCGGTGCGATCAATGCGCTCGGCTGGTGGCATAGGGGAGGCGAGGCAAAGGGGGGGGGGGGGTGGCGGGGTGGGTACTGCCTGGCCCTGCCGGGAACGGCCACGGACAACTCCACCGCGATCCATCCCAGGGCCGCCCGGGACACGCGCGGCCACTAACGCCCTCCCCACCCCCTCCCCCTCTCCTCGTTGCGTGGCGCTGCCCTTGCCCGCCGCCTCTCCTGGGTGATTCGTTTGATCGCCGCCCCGATGTGCCGCGCGTGTCCCTATAGCCTGGATCGCTGGGAGAGGCATCCGTCACGGCGCTGGTTTGAGTCGGTGGTGTGTGGAGGCCTAAAGTGTGACAGCCTAAAGTAGGTGTGTCACGCCCAAATAAATAGAAACTATATATATTTTTTAAACCAGGTACAGCCCACTGAGCGATGGTATGCAGAAGGTCGCGGGTTCGATCCCGACCCTGACGCGTGCTGCTGTATATTTGGAGTGTGCGTGTCTCTCTCCCCCCGTGGTTGCGTGGATATTTATCCGGGGTCCTCCGGTTTTCCCTCCACCTTTCAACATCACGCGTTTAGAGTAGTGTGGCCGCTATACATGTGCACGTGACAAGCCACTTGGTTGGGCTATCATTTGTGCGCCAAGTGGCTTCTGAAAAAGAGCTACGCAGCTAATTGGACGTTACCTGGTAAAACAAAAATAGCGTCGTGTAAAGTGTAAGTATGCAGTCCAGTGTTCGACCGCAGCATCAACCGATCGAAGTTGTTTGATCCGGTGGAAAAATCCCGTCCGCTTGTAAATTGCAGCCAGCAGCTGTTTGCTCGTCTATCGCAAACCGCGGCGCGCTGATCGCCTCTCGCGGGCACAGCGCTCGACTGGGACTCGGCTGGGGCTCGACTGGGACTCGACTGGGGCTCGTCTGGGACTCGGCTGGGACTCGACTGGGACTCGGCTGGGGCTCGGCTGGGACTCGGCTGCGGCTTGACTGGGCTCGTCTGGGACTCGGCTGGGACTCGACTGGGACTCGGCTGGGCTCGGCTGGGGCTCGACTGGTCGACTGGGGCTCGTCTGGGACTCGGCTGCGGCTCGACTGGGGCTCGACTGGGCTCGGCTGGGGCTCGACTGGGACTCGACTGGGGCTCGTCTGGGACTCGGCTGGGACTCGACTGGGGCTCGACTGGGGCTCGGCTGGGGCTCGACTGGGACTCGGCTGCGGCTCGACTGGGCTCGGCTGGGGCTCGGCTGGGGCTCGACTGGCTCGGCTGGGACTCGGCTGGGGCTCGCCTGGGGCTCGGCCGGGGCTCGACTGGGACTCGGCTGGGGCTCGACCGGGGCTCGGCCGGGGCTCGACCGGGGCTCGGCTGGGGCTCGACTGGGGCTCGGCTGGGGCTCGACTGGGACTCGACTGGGGCTCGACTGGGGCTCGGCTGGGGCTCGACTGGGACTCGACTGGGGCTCGGCTGGGACTCGACTGGGGCTCGGCTGGGGCTCGGCTGGGTCCAGGCGGAGGGCGCGATCTGTATGTGCGACGGCACGCGCCGCGCTCGATCCGCCGCCGACACGGATCTAATGAACACAAATGAAGAGACTAACGAGGCCCCATTACGCCAACCGCCCCCCCCCCCGCGTCACTTAGCAACCCCGGGGAGGAGGTTTGGTTTTCGGCTGCGCGTGGCGTCGCCGGAATGAATGAAGTGCGAAAACTGAAGGGTAGGCAGCACTGGGGGGGGGGGGGGGGGGGGGGGGGGGGGGGGGGGGGGGGGGGGGGGGGGGGGGGGGGTGGGGGTGGGGGGGCTCTCTCACACCACTGCTGCCAGAAGGGAGATCCGCTCACGGGAATGTTTCGTCGTCTCTGGAGGGTATTTGACCCACTCTGCTTTGCTGACCAGACGTCTTCAAATATATCTCAGTTCCCCGCCGAACTAGCTGCCTTCCTCGCAAGCTCGTTTGAAAGGCAGTCATCTCGAATGGCTTCACGAGGCGCGATCCCTGCTGGGCGCTCATAGCAAAGGGGACCCAACTGAGCTCCACACTTCACGTCTTCATAAAATCAGCGGCTCAACAAAAAAAATGTGGATTTTTTTGGGGGGGGGTGAGTGCCAGGGGAGGAATTCTTTACGATGAATTTGCAATTGAAAATCATCCCTCTGATGTGCTCGACGGGAAGAGCTCGAAGATAGACCCTGAATTTCAATGCACGCCATTTTCCCCGCCCACGTGTCTACGAACTAGAAATTTGCAAAGTTTCTATATTTTTTCCCCAATGAGGTTTTCCTTAATCCCCCCACACACATTTCATTCCCCGCCCTCCCTCACTCCCAACAATCTCATTCCAATGGTGACATCAGCCTCGTGTCGCCGGGTGAGGCATTGTAACGTCATCGCGTGCCTGAGGACGGCACGTGGAAGGTGATGTCATCTCAGAACCACTTCTGAGTGTCCCCACAGAGTTGTCTGCTGTCCACACTCTGGGCGCTGTTCGTGTGCACGTGCCTTGCTATACACAGAACACGAGTTCCCTTAACACATATGTTCACTCAATGAGAAAGCATTATCGAAAAAGTAAGATTTCAAAATACTTTTTTTTAAACACGCTTTAATAAAATGTATCGTACTGGTAATGGCAGAACTCCACGACTCCAGGAAGTGGCCCCGAAGCTTGCCACAACGTAAGGGACCGTGGTGATTTACAGCCAACGTCAGTTGAGTGTGGACAATTAGACCCAAGCCGAAACATAACATATAAAAAAGATGGTTTAAAATTATATTTTTTTGTAATGATAGAATATAGTATTGTCATCAGTATGACATAAGTATACCAAGTTTGCAGTCGATACCACATTGGGAAGTGGGTTAAAATTGAGTTACAAGATTTGAGGATACGACACAACAACAGACAGAGTGAGTTAACAGAAAGCGTGTAAAAAGATTGTTAAAAAATATATTTTCCATTTTTTATGATAGAATATAGTATTTTCATCAGTAAGACATAAGTATACACAATTTTCAGTCGATACCACATTGTTGAAATGGGTTCATATTGAGTTACACGATTTGGTGATACAACAACAACAGACAGAGTGAGTTAAATTAAAGCATGTAATAATAAAAAGAACTCCATCTGCCATCAACTCTGGTATCACACCTTCTCATCACTCTGCTATCGCTACTACCATGGTCACTGTTCGCGATAAATTGACCCATTGCTTCCTCCACCCATGCTGAGTCTACCAGACACGAACGGTTTCGTCTCATCCGCCACACCGTTCAACCCGGTCACTCATCCACTCGCTCGCCCACTCACACTCTCACCCACTCACCACACGGCTCCACTTTGCACGTCCCCCAATCATCGTCATTAACCCCTTCCCAACCCAACTCGCCTTACGCTTATTATCTACGACAGCTATATGCGACCGTTACATTTGTTGCCAGCCGCTCAACGTTTTGGGGCATTTAGGGGACTGTGCTCAGCATGCAGTTGTGCAAAGCGAAAATCCCCAATAGCTTCACAGCACCGAGGACACACTAATGGTCTGTGGAGTACAGCAAAGGAAACACAATCCAGGCACACACCTGCACGCCCTCGTTGTGCGTATGTTTTACAATTGACATATAGAAAAAAATGTGTCCGCCGCTATAACAAACCGTGTGATGTAGGGCGTACGGGGCCCAAGGTAGAGGCTGCCAGTTTATTTAAGTGCGGCAAAACGACCCGGCGTAAATATCCATTACCAGCACTCGTGGCTTTACTGCCCGTGGTCACGCAGTAACTGCCTTGTTGCCCGACTCGGTTGCTGAATGATGGAATAGATTTGCCTTTGCCAGGGAGAATACAAAAAAACACAAATCCCGTTACGTGGTGGTTGTGATGGTTAATGCACTCGACTTGCGAATCTAGAGGTCGACCGGTTCGATTCCATCTCCGGGAGCGGCAGTTTAAAGCTTTGGGTAGTTTTTTTTATATCGTTTTTGTTTTATATATATATTACCGCCTCTGTCTGCCTCGTGATAGGAAAGAGCAACGGTCTCATGCGAATTCTGGCTCTCACTCAGCCTGCTTGCTGACATCCAAGAACAATAGATCCAGTATACTCAAGTAGCGAAGAATTCGGTGGTGACCGGTTCGATCTTCCAGCGCGGCAGCATCTGAAAACGATGGGCAAAGTGTCTCGAATCTCCACCGCTACATTTCCAGCGGTATGAACAGACACAATCTGCGCGCGCGATTAGGCTACTCACAGCTCTCTCGACGCATCTGGCCTTGCGTGCAAGAGCACAGGTCAAAATGGGGCTTTCTATATTAGGCCCCATACAGTGGAGGCCCTTCCGACCGCAGTGGTGTGAGCGAGAGATTGCACGGATGCGCCTTTGCCATGTGTTTGTATTATTACTATTACGGTGATAGAATTATCGGGCGAGGCGCCACGCTGCCACGGTGCGCGATCACGAGACGTCGCGAACCTCCAGGGTGGGGCGGGCGGGGTCAGAGGAGGATGGGGGGGGGCACCCACCTACACCTCAACCTCTCGGGCAGCCAAACCTCAGTGGGGGGGGGGGAGGGGGGAGAGGGGGGGCGCAGTAACGCCCCCCCCCTCTCTCCCTTTCCCTCCCCACTGCGGCACTCTCACGCCGCCTCTCTTAGTCGGAGTCCCACTGCGGCTGCAGAGGGATAATTGTAAAGTCAATCATTGAATTATGGTCCCCGCGTAGCGCTACGCGTAAACTAATTTGCCCTTTTCTCCGCTTACGCTGTTTGCCCTCGTTACGAGCCTAATTAAATATCCGTCGGTATGGCCGGGGGGTGGGGGAAACGCACGACGACTACGAACGACGAGAACTTGTAATGCTGCGGAGTTTTACTTGAGTTTTTTTTCTTCCCGTAATTGCGTTAAGTGTCCAGCGGAGCCTGAGCCGAGGGTTCGCTCGTTAGCTCGCTCGCTCAGCTCGGTCGAGCCAGCCGTGGGTGACTCGGGGTCATTGGGGGTCAGGCAGATGAGAGGGGGGGGAGAGGCGGTGAGATGAGCAGGGCTGTGTCTGGGAAGGGTGGGGGGCAGAGGGGGTCACGCCCAAAGGACCCGCAGGGGTTCACCAGAGGCATCCGCTCGCTCATCCTCCGTCTCGCGCGGAGCCCTGGACAATTATTGGAAGTGATTGATGGGCTGTGTTGGTCGAGGGGAAGATATAAATACGGGGCAGATATACAGCCTGACATATAGCGAGTTTTATATATGCAGAGTTGGATGGATAGGTAGAGGTGGGCAGATGGACAGATTTTGGATGGGCGTAAATGCAAACGGACAAACAGGGATGCACACAAACACTCGCACTTGTCAACAACACTCCCTCAAAGGAAATAATACGTAATGGACGACGTTTCGAGCAATGGCCCTTTCTCACAGCACATTATTTCCCGAAATGTCGCCGATGATTAAATTAAACCATCTCTCTACAATAATTATTGTTTAGCGATTGTTTTATTTCTACGGCAGCGTTGTTGACGAGTGTCAAGTTTATGATGTTAATTGTTACGGTGCACCACTGCCAACGCAGCAGCAGCAACACCGCCACTGGGGAGACAAAGGCGGCCGGGCGTGGTGCTGGCCACCCACCCCCTCGTGTGCCGTTCCGGCCTTTATAGGTGCTCGCTAACAGCTCTTGCCCCTACAGTCTATTAAGACTATACGGGGAATATTTTTTTTTTCAGAAGAGTGAGTGTTTGGTGTGTGTGAGTGATTGTGTGTGTAATAGTGAGCGAGTGTAAGAGTGGGTGAGTGAGTGAGTGTGAGTGTTATTGTGGTGCTTGAACACAGCGTGGTGGATGAGACCGAGTCCTCAACACGGGCGGAGGATGGATCAATGAGTCAAGTTCACGGGAACAATCACCATGGCCGTAGCGACTGAACTTGCCCATGGGAATGGTATCGGCAGTGCGGACGGACAGACGAAGCGAGTTGCAGACATTTCGGGAACAGCAGCCGAGAAGGAGCGACCTCCCATCGAGCTAAAGTTGACTCGGGACTTCAACAGAAAGCCTTCATTTCCGGAGCAGAGCAGGCGGGATGAGATTGACGCGGGCCTAAATATAGTTCAGCCGGTTCCAAACGCCTCATGCCACATCCAGTCAAGCTCTGACTAGGGCGCGTGGCGAATCGTCACGTGCCACGACTCTCGTCTCGAACAGCGGCACGGAGAAGCCCTGGTGGTGGTGGTGGGGGGGGTGTGGGGTGGTGGGGGTGTGGGGTGGTGGTGGGTGGGGGGGGGGTGGTGGGGGTGTGGGGTGGTGGGGGTGGGGGGTGGTGGGGGTTGTGGGGGTGGTGGGTGTGGCGATGGTGGTGGGTGTGTGGGTGGTGTGTGGGGGGTGGTGAGGGGTGTGGTTGTTGTGGTGGTAGGGGGTGGCGGTGGTGGGGGGGTGGTGGTGATGTTGGTGGGGGGTGGTGGGGGGGGGTTGGTGGGGGTGGTGGTGGGGGGGGTGGTGGGGGGGGTTGAGGGGGGGTATGTGTGGGGGTGGTGGTGGGGGTGGTGGGGTGGGGGTGGTGGTGGTGGGTGTGGGGGTGGTGGTGGTGGTGGGTGTGGTGTGGGGGTGATGGTGGGTGTGGTGGGTGGTGGTGGTTGTAGTGGTACGCATTCAATCGGTGGTTGTGTGAATAAGAAAAAGAGGTCGTCGCGCTCTGACGGAGTGGCTGTGGGCAAGGAGCGGCGTCTTCCGTTGCACGCCGGCAACGCCGCCGCCGCTCGACCGTAGATGTCGCTGAGCCTGGAGTGGATGTGCGCGTTCTGGGGGGGGGTGGCGTGGGGAGGAACACGCGGGCCGCCGATCGTAACCGCATTCGCTGTCAACGAGCGCAACACCGTATCCTGATGCATGCGGGGTTGATTTCGACTCAGCGGGGCTGCTAACTGTGACGGGTCACGATTGCTTAAAGTGGAATTTAAACAACCGAGGCGTGAGCTGCTCTCTCTCTCTCTCGTTCGTTAGTAACGCGATTCCACGACCGCCCGTTGCACTAAGTGCATCCACTCCGACGTGTGACCATTGCGCTCCTGTGCTCAGGGACCGGATTAAGTTGATGGTGAGGGATTGGTGGAGGTGGCCCAGGGCTGTTGTTGTTTTGTGGCTTGTGTGTGTGTGTGTGTGGGGGGGGGCTCTTTGTAAATTCAATTCCTTCCCTGGACTGTGTTACCATCACGCATGCCACACTCCAAACGCCTCCGCTGTAATTCACTTTGGTTTTTTCAGTTCCGGTTTTTGTTTGCTTTGTTTTGGTTACGTGATGTACGGATTGTGTTCGATGCAATACGCTTCGACGCGTAGGAGGATTTCGCAGTCAATCTAATGATTCTTCATTCAACTTAACAGCGAGTGAGCCTCAACAATAATAACTGACGCCTTAAACGCGTCTGCACGTCACCATTGAGTTGATTTGCATGTATGCGTTGAACTTCTTTCGCACCGTACACAGAGCCAACCGTGCTAATCGGAGGTGCGTTGAGTGGCGGAGGGTTACACGACGACATGACAAAGAAAATTGCCAGACCATTACGCGGGCCTCGCCCAAGATTAAGTTACGAATCATTCAATGCGTCGCCTCTTTTGTATTTTTGTTTTCTTGAACGTCTTCCTCCGCTTCTCAGGCCACTCCTGCCAAGCGGGATCGTCGCAAACTCTGGAGTCCTCACCGTGCTTTAAACAAACAAACAACAACAGCAACAACAACAGCAGCAGCACTGTCGGTGCGATTCGCCGCAGCAGGCGTCTCTCCGCGCTCCTCTGCGCACTCTTCAGCGCCCGTCCATGTTTTGTGACGCGCACGTGACGTCACAAACAAACCACCAAACTCCTCGTGCGAGACCCGACGACGCAGGCCTCGATCTGCCGCTATGAAGGCCATGGGGCCACAACCTCTGAACCACAACCACTGCACAAACCATGGCAGCAGATGCGGATATCCTGATGATGATGATGATTCACAAATGGTCAGTGTGTGGACATTGTGGTGAGTACGAAGAATCGAAACCAAGGAGCAGAGAACGAGGACTCAATGCACCTATGCACAAATACGGAGGAGGCGTCATCATCACAGCAGCGATTCACCAATTCGCTACTTCTAATACAATCACGTGGCTCATTAACCACTTCAATATACAATTACAGCGCTCTGCAACAACATCAGCCACACCAAGAAGAATGCGACTATAGAGTAGAACATTAAACTAAATAGCCTACACGCCACCTGTAAATTGAACTTGAAACAACCTCGCCGCGTGACAATAAAGAATATCTGGTTAATAAATAAGCAATAAGCTGTCGAGGATAAAATGTTGTTTTCTCGGCGCAGTCCCCATCGTCGCGAGGATGATTGAGACAAAGGGAGCAGAGCTCTTGCCCAAACAAATCACTTTGCAGAGGCACTAATGTCCAAGCCTCCACGCGGTGTTCGACCACCATACCTCACAACACACTCGCCCACACACACAATCGCCCACACATACACTCACTCACCCATACACTTGCTCACCCACACACACACTCGCTCACCCACACACTCGCCCACACACACAATCGCCCACACACACACACACTCGCTCACCGATACACTCGCTCACCCACCCACTCGCTCACCCACACACTCGCTCACCCATACACTCGCTCACCCATACACTCGTTCACCCACACACTCGCTCACACACACTCGCTCACCCACACACTCGCTCACCCATACACTCGCTCACCCACACACTCGCTAACCCACACAACTCGTCCACACACACAATCGCCCACACACACACTCGCTCACTCACCCATTCGCTCACTTACCCACTCGCTCACCCACCCACTCGCTCACCCACACACTCGCTCCCCTACCCACTCGCTCACCCACCCACTAGCTCACCCACACACTCGCTCACCCACCCATTGGCTCACCCACCCACTCACTCGCTCACCCACTCACTCACCACACCGTAGCTCACACCACTTTTTGTTATATTCCTCACACTACTCCACTCTGTTGGAATCCCCCCGCCCCCAGTAGTTTGATTTCCCGAGTTCTCACAACTGTTTACAAAACTTTCCTCAACTCTATGAACGTTTTCACTTTCACCGATTACAACTTCACCAGCGCCGTTTGTTGCTGACCGCTTGACGTTTTGGACACGTGCTCCTCGACTGTGAATGACATTTATATATCACGCTCAGCTGAGCACACGATTGTGTGTATATATATTAAAAGCACCACCAAGTTTAACACGTAGGCTTTCGCGACCAATAGTATTCATAATAAAGTGTTTAGGTTAGATCGAGTAAGTGTTAATGCGTCGTAACCCTCCACCACCCGACACAGCCAATTAGTAAGGGATTTGTCACGTAAACAACGTGCCAATTAGTGACTACTTCCGCCCACCGGTGTGTCGGCGAGTAAATCCACAACATTTACAACATTTACAATGTAAATGTCGGGTGGTGGAGGGTTACGACACATTTATACTTTCGCGATCTAACCCAAAAACCCCATCATTATGAGCACGAAAAAGAAGCGTTGCCTTTTGGAGTCACCTGGACCGGCAAAGCCGCGTGATGTTAACTACCTCGCCTGATATGCAGGAGGTTGTTGGTTCGATCTCGACCCTGACGCCGTCTGCTGTATATTTGGAGTTTGCGTGTCTCTCCCCGTGGTCGCGTAGATTTTTATCCGGGTCATCAGGTTTGTCACTTCGCATTTAGAATCAACATCAAGCGTTTCGAGTATGTGGCTGCTATAAATTACCACGTGATACGCTACTTCGCTGGGTTATCATTTGTAACCAGGTCGCTTCTGAAAAAAGAGCTGTATAGCTCAGTGGGCCTTACCTGGTAAATTAAAAAAGTTAATTTTAGTTTAATAGTTCATTAGAAAGGGCGTTCCGAGACGTTGTGGCGTCATATTGCTTGAAATGTGTGGTCGTTTTCACTTTGATTCCAGTTGCTTCAATTAGTACGTGGTTAAATTTATATTAAGTGCACCATTCCTGTGCTAGAGAATGGCCCCCGACGATTATATCTAGCTGGGATCATACATTCGCTACCTTTGAATGGAAAAAAAAAAACACTTGTTTAACCCAAGCTGACTTACACTCGGTTTCGGACCCAGGCTCTCAGCAATGCGGGCCCTGTCCTCTGACAGGCCAATTATGAGCCTCCTGGGCCACGGACGCCTTGTATATTTAAAGGTGCTCTCACTGTCACATCACCTGCTGTAATTGTTTGGTTATGAAAAGTATATTCAGTGCACCCACCCTGTGTTGTTGTTATTGTTGTTGTTGTTGTTTAAGCTGTTATTGCACGGGCATAATGACTTTAAACCCCCCGCCAAACCTCCTACGCATTTCACAAGTAGTACTAATCGCATATCTGGATTCCCATAAATATGCTAAATTCCTCTTGATATTCAAATTGTTTTGTCAAGGCGCTCTTCCCCCCTCCATCCCAGCTTAAATAGACGCTTCAAGCCTGGGGTGTGTCATTCAGACTCTGCCTTCTCGACAGACCTGTTCTCCATCTGAGGACGGCTGCTTGCGTTGGCCGAAACATCGTGAGAATTGTTTTATTATGTTTTATTTTTATTATTGTATTATTTCCATTCTACGTGACTTTACCGAAAGAACCAAGAAGATAAGTTGTTATTGTTTTAAAAAAAATGCACGAGGTAAAGGTACAGCCATGCAATTGCTTGCTCCCACCACTGCTGGTGGAAGGGCCTCCACTACAGGGAGGCTCTTCTTGAGGTTATTTGGCCTTCTCTTCCATGTTGGCCACACGTCGTCGAGTAGTCCACACTACGTGTCGGAGCAACCCATTCATTACAGCTACTGACGAAGTGAAGGCGAAAACGATTGCATCTTTAAATACAGGGTGCTTCAAAAATATTAACACTTCGGATAATTTGCAACAACACCACGAGAAATGTGCCTCCGAGCTCTGGAGACCACCTGGAGAATATTCCAGAAACTAAAGTACCAAATAAGTTTCGATTTAAAGCTTTCGTGACTGCAGGGATTCATCTTCTTGGTTCTTTCGGTAAAGTCACGTAGAAGGGAAGTAATAAAATAATAAAGATAAAACATAATAAAATAAAATATTAGTTTTATCTTTATTATTTTATTACTTCCCTTCTACGTGACTTTACCGAAAGAACCAAGAATACCAAATAAGTGTTAACATTTTTTAAGCATCATGTATAAACGGGCCAGGTGGCTCGGGCGGATGATGATAATATTTGTGGCAGACCACTAAGCCAAGACCGTTGAAAGAACCTGGGTTCGAATCCGGGTTTCAGCCGCCCGATGATCAAACCGGCCACTCAATAGTGGCACGCCGATGGTCTTGGCCTGGTTACCAACGAATGATCACGCAAAATTGTCGCATTAAAATTGGGTCGTATTTAATTCATCACGTTCTAGCTTTGAGGATTAAAATGCAATTGCCATGCAATGAATATTACTTTCAGAGCGTGTAAAATGTATGCTTAGAGTGTGGATAAGAGCCCGTTGACAAGCTCTCGGCAGTAGCGCTGGCATATCATCTTCCACAGGCCGCTGTCTAATGCGGGGTGATGTTACCCCAGCTTGAGAGATCTCCGGATGGAAATTTTATTCATCTCATCACATGACGCTGCTGAGCATAATTGGAATTTAAATTGGGCACTTCCAGCATTTTTATTGTACACATCTATAAGACGAGTCCTGTTGGTGTACAGCAAACCAATATATGGGTGCTGTGGTGGATTATCAGCAGACTGGACTTGCAACACAGAGGTCGCTGGTTCGATTCTAACCTCCCGGCATGGCATTGAATTCACGGTGCAAGCTTCTAAAATCACCACCGCCCTCACCCCCCCCCCCCCGTGCCCTCACATCCCCCGCACCCCCCCCCCCTGCGTCCTTATACCCCCCCCATGCCCTCACATCCCCCCCCGCGCCCTTATACCCCCCCCATGCCCCCCCATCCCGCACCCTCACACCCCCGCCCCCCCCACCCCTGAGTGGAACCAGCGGTGCGAGTGGCTACAGCGTAGGCAGTCGATTGGCGGGTCGCGTTTAGTGGGGTGAAGCGTGGGTACCTCCCGACGCGTTCGAGACGTCTGGCCGGCGTGGAAGAGTAGGCCAAACATTCCCTCTAGGAGGGGAGGGGGGGGGGCTGCCTACAGCTCTCTCTCTCTCTCTATCGGAGGCCTTATCCGCAGATATTCGATGAATTGTCACAATTCAGGGCCACATTGTAGTTCATTTCAAGAATTGTTGCTTATTTTTCTCATACCGTGCCTCTTGTATTGGTTTTTTCTCTCCCTCCCCCTCTCTCTCTCCCTCCTCTCTCTTTCTCTCGTTCGTTTCTCGGGGGTTTGTTCACGCGATCCGTGCGTGCCCCCCAAACCCTGGCGCACAGAGGTCAATCGGGCTACGCACGACCTCCAACAAACCCGCCAGCAAAATCGGCTCGATAAACTCGACCTAAAATATCTCAATTTCGCGATTGACTTTCTACGTTCGGCCGTACGCGACAGTGGAGGTGACATAGAAGACAACGGATCTCGCACGATCGGGACGCAGCTGTGGATGGTGGGGGGGGCGAAGATAAACGGAATGCAATCTGGGACGCTCACACAGCCGTTCGCTCGCTCGCTCGCTGCGAGTAATTATTACATCACTTCAAGCGAGCGGCTACGAAGACAAAAGCCTCCTTCTTTACACAATATTATACTCGAGGGATCGTGGGATTCCAAAGTCGGTTGACCTGGCGCTGGCAATCAACCGTGGGAGGTCAGACAGCCCTTTACAGCCACAATCAGCGGGCCACGTGGGAGTGATTTGGAATTCATGGGGCGCAGAGCCATGCGGGAATCGACCATGTGGAGAGCCAAGGGAAACCACGAAGGCTATCAATTGTTGAGGTGTGTTGGGACAACTTGGGAAAGCCGCGTGTATGTGGGTACCAACTTAACCAGGCTGGTCTCGATTAAATACGCGATGATCCACTTCAGATTCTGCATGATCTCCTCTATAGAAAGGCAGCAGAACGAACTTGATTCACTCACTTCGTACACACAATTAATCTACAATTAGCAAAAAACATTTTATGGACGATTACCTTTTAGAGGTTTTTATTCTTCCAGGACACTCCTCCATTGAGCCTCCACTCCGTTGTTAGCCACACGCATCGGCCATCACCATCACAGACTATCATCGCCACCACCACATCATTACCATCGCCATCATTACCATCACCATCATCACTACTATCACCATCACTATCATCACCATCGTGGCCTGCTCTAGCATTGTCTGTGTACCCGGCATGCACCTCTCCTCTCTCTCTCTCTGCGCACTTTGCAGCGATCGTTCCCGGCAGGGTAGAACATGTCGACAGGGCTTAATTTAATCCTGCACATTCTGGTATCCTGAATGAGACTGGAGTAAGTGTCAATCATCTAATACGTCATGGACGAGAAGCCAGAGCCATAGCGAGAGCTATCCTGGGTGTGGATGATGCCCAGCGCATGATTACATCGGGGGTTGGGCAGAATCGGTTCTGGTACCTGTTTGCCTGGTGCTGTCCAACCGGTGTTTGGGGAACTAACAGTAGCGGACTGACTTGTTAGTCTCGTCCACACCGTGTTGAACCACCTCACATCAGGCCACAACATCACACTCACTCACTCGCCCACCCACCCACTCATAGACTCACTCACGCATACACTAATGCACTCATCCACCAAACCGACCAATCCCAGACTCACCACACACTCACTCACTCACCCACTCATACACTGACTCACCCAAACACACACCCAACCGACCAATCCCACACTCACACACACACTGCAGGTCGCAACAACACACTCACTTACTCGCCCGTACACTCTCTTACTCAACCACTTACTCACTCACTCAACAACTCAAGTTCACAACTCACTCGCCACACACACCGCAGACTGCAACAACACACTCACCCAATCGCTCACCCACCGATGTCCACACTCACCGCACGCAGGACACAACTCTCTCTTTCATCCCCACGTCTAACTCCCCCCCCCTCCCCGCACGTCGTCTCATTGTATCAAGTACTTACAAAGAGAAACCTTTCTCAATTCAAGAAACGCGTCGACTATACGTAACACTTTTTTCGCACCGTACCAAATCAACCGCGCTAATCGGAGGTGCCGGATTGGAATGCGTGAACTCGTATCGAGGACAATAATTCTATTCGTGCTGTTCGCCGCTGTCCGCTCGTCGTTTTGGACCTGAGACAAAGACCTCGCTCTGAACCCAAACACTCCACCTTGTGGTCGCAGGCGAGAAAAGGCGACAGAGAGCGACACGGAGCGACACGGAGTGAGAGAGCGTGAAGGGAGGCAGGGAGGGGATTTGCGCCCCCCCCCCAACCCAATTTTGAGCAACGCCCTTCACGAACCATCTGACGAGAATGTTTCCAGCGAAATTTACCACCACAATGACGACGCTCGAGAGAGCCCGTCGCGAACGCCGCGACGTCTCTCCCGTGGCACGCCTGGAGCGAGCGCGCCTTTCTCTCTCTGGGTTACGGTGCCCGGGGTGTTGATGGCCACGTGGGTAGCAGTCGTGGGGTGCTGCCGGGGCAGGCAGGGCGTGTGCGGGGTGGTGAGGGGGAGGGGGGGGGGGGGGATGGAGGGGTGGAGGAGGATGGAGGGGTCAGGGGGATGGAGGGTTGAGGGGGTGGAGGGGTGAGGGAATTGGAGTGGTGGGGGGTGGATTTGGGGATGGTGTATTTATTTATTTTAAAAAATTCGCCCGCGTCCACAATTAGATTGGGATTTGGACTCTCCCATAGGTGGCGGCGTGCCACGGAAGTTGGACATCACGCCGTACGATTCGTAAAGTAAATAGAAAAAATGATGCTACAAATAAATGTATTCATGGTGAGCAGTTCGCCGTAGGTTCGCTCGTGTTTCCTTGCAACGTTTTGGCCCGTGGGATGTGTTTAGTCCATCCGGCTACCCTCTGCCTCCGCCGGCATCGTCGGACCGATGAGAGGTGGCGACTGATTCCGGAGGCGGCTTCGTCCACAGTAGATAGATAATCGCAGCGAGCTGTGCGGTGTTACAAACCAACACGATCGTATTTCCATCTCGATGCACAGCGCTGCCCATTACACGTGTCACTCGGTCTATCCACTGCTGTATGAAGGCATGCGATTCTACCAGGTAATAATTCACGCAGCCACCTGACACGAGCTGATTCCGTCGCTCCACTCCTCGATGTTGGTACTCTCGTACACATTGCAGTCCTTGCCTGTCACCCGATTTCGATTTAAAGTTTCGTGACTGCAGGGATTCATCTTCTGGTTCTTTCGGTAAAGTCACGTAGAAGGGAAATAATACAATAATAAAAATAACACTAATAATTTTATTAAAATATAAATAATAAAAATAACACGTAATAATTGTATTATGTTAT
>NW_026892044.1:0-17296 GCF_015708825.2 Lethenteron reissneri
TGTGATACCAATTGAGTAATTTGCAGGATTTGATGTTTCACAGGATGCTGCTTGCACAGGCTGCCAGTGCCTTGTACTGCAATGTACAAAGCCAGGTTTTGCTTGCTCGGCGTGTTCGCATTTGTTCCTTTGGTGAGAGAGATACTCAATCATCCGGGAGCCACACTGGGTCATTAGACTCTTTTTCAGGAGGTTCCTGCTGCATTGTTTTTATTTATGTATTTACTTAAATATGTTTCCAGCCAATTTACGATTAATGTTTGTTCCCATAGAGATGTAAACAGATGGTGGTTCGTCCACTTGCTGTACTGCCATCTGGCAAGTCAGGCTATGGCACCTCAACGCCCATGGGAAGGGAGTTCCACACATCAGTGTTTGAGCCACCAACCCTCGCCGAAAGTGCCGGATTACAGGCCACATGCATAGGCTGGCGGTGGCGCCATCTCATGTGCTTAGTTTACAAATAAATAATTTCTTTAAAGCCCACCAGAAACTTTTTTTGTAGAGGTTCGTGGTTGGAATTTTGCAGGCCGCCCTGGTTAATACTGCGGGTGTATTGATGAAAATACACATTTGTCTACTTCACAGTGGACATGAGAGTTCCCGCGACGTCATTCCAACAAGATAGGTCCAAATACGAAAATTTACCCACAACCCACTCGATTGAGAACACATCTCTATCCTTGCCCCTACTGAGAAAGTCCAGCAAAACCCACCTATAAAGGTCTTGAGACTCCGTAAGGATTTCCTTGGGTAAATGAGTGGAATAAAAAAAAACTAACCTATTTTTTATTTTACCAGGTTAGTCCCAGTTTTTCAGAAGCGACCTGGCCACAAATGATTGCTCAACGAAGTAGCTTATCACGTGGAAATCTATAGCAGCCAAATACTCTAAACGCGTGGTGTTGATTCTAAATGTTGAGGGAAAAACCGGAGGAACCGGAGAAAAATCCACGGGGAGAGAGACACGCAAACTCCAAATATACAGACATCAGTCGGAATCGAATCCACGACCTCTTGCATACCAGGCGAGGGATTTAACATCTCGCCACTGCCACGCCCTCCAAGACAATGAGGGAGAATCCTTCATCGTGTTTTTATCACAGTTGCAATGATGTGTTTTTGTCCATTACTAGAATGATCAGTAAATCCTCAGGGACTTGTGGATAACAAAATTGGCCTTTACGGCTATGGGATTTGTGGATAAGAGGGTTACAAACAAGGGGTGTTCTACCGTACATACTCTTACATCTGTAACAGAGTTAAACACCGCATGGACATTAACCAATTACCAGGTAATGGTTCAGCATTGGGCTCTTTGGCCAATACCAGTTACATTGTGTCGTGATTATTTAGCAATGGGAGGAAACCGGGGAAGCCCGACGAAACCAATGTAGACGACTCCACAAAGGAAGGCGCCCGTATCGGCAATCAATTCAGGCCCTTCTGGCTGCGAGGCTTGGGTGTTGTTACCACTGCTCCACTGCTGCTCTGCGGTTCTCTGCCTCGCACCATGGGCATACGAGGCGGTCGTGCGGGTGGTGGCGGTGGAGTAATGGGCGTGTGGTCCCGTGTTTGCTGTGCTCTGCCACAGACGATCTGCGCCCTCATCACGAGCATCCCCATCGTGCAGCCGGCGTTCTTCTCCACGCTCGTCACGGCCATCAGGAGCCGCTCGCCACAACCCAGCCACAGCAGGTGAGGGCCCACACACTGCCTTCGCTGTCTCATAATTCATTCCCTACCCACCACTCCCGGTGTGCACCCCACCCACAAAGACAAAGATCCCCCATATAGCAAACTAGCGGGAAGTACCCGGCTTTGCCCCGGCGAAAAACACACACATCGACTTAGACACATACACAGACATCGACCCACACACACAAACACATCGACTTAGACACATACACGATATGGACTCACACGCACAGACATCCACTTTAGATACACACACATGGAGTTACACACACAAATCGATGTACACACATACAGCGACTCGCACACATACGTAGACTCTCACACACACATCGACCTAAGCACACATATGGATTTACACACACATATCGACTAAGAGACACCACATGGACTCACACACACACATTGACTTACACACACATGGACTAACACACATACATCGACTGACACACATAGACACACACACACACATGTGTAATAAAAGGACTCAGACGCTTCTCGCTGACTCCGTGTCCTTTATTTGGGGTTCGCGTTTTCCTTCCACACACACGGGCACTCCTCCTGAGACTCTCTCCCTGGCAGCCCCACATCTGCCTTCGCTCCCGTAGCCTTCCACGCTCCTGCAGCTCCGCTGCAGGCTCTTGGTACAGCCCTCTGGCTGCTCCCCCAGCAGCTCCATCGCTGCTCCCTGTTCCTCCGTGCGTGGCGATCTCGCCACCTCCCAATGTCAGCCCTTCGTGGCCTCTATGGCTATCTCGCCATTTCCTACCTCAGCCCTTCGTGGCCTCTGTGGCTATCTCGCCACTTCCTACCTCAGCCCTTCGTGGCCTCTGTGGCTATCTCGCCACTCCACCTCAATCCTCCACTCTCTCTTCCACCCCGCTGGCTGGCGCCGTCATGAGCCCCTCAGCCACCAGGCTGAGGCACGGCGACCACCCAACGTGTTCACCACCCTTCACTCCCCCGACTGACCCAGATAGCTTCCTGTCTCCCCGCTATAACTTCTCCCCCACGTCACCCTGACTCCTCCCTCTCGGATCGTCATATCCGCCCCGCCCATTTACGCCCGCATTACACTACCCTCCCCCGTAGAGAAAATCCCAGCCGTCCTCGGCTGAAACAGAACAAAATAATGCGGGCGAAGGCATCACAATCAGGAGTCCCCCAGACACAACGGAGATTATAACAACAACAACACAAGCAACGAAAGGGGAGGTATCAGGAACTGGAACAGAACACCGGCCTGTCCTCCGCAACAACAACAAGAATAAGAATGGCACAATGAACAAAACGGCAACTGACACGCAAGAACGGCCAACGCGCACAACCCAGAAATGTGATGTTTTAGTGCGTGTCCATGTTGCAGTTCCATCCGCTCGGCTCAAGTCCAACGTCAAAGAGCAAGTGGTAGAGCAGAATGACGAACGGCGCTCAATTGCTCCTTCAAGTCCTCATCCAGCTAGCACACCAGGTAACACCCAGTGCGACGGGAGCTGAAGAATCTGTGACGAGAAGGAGAATCCAATCCCCTGAGGCACAGCACAACAACGCACATCCGCATGTCGTACACGACAGCCACCCGGCCTCAGGGTAGTGGAGATGATGTAAATCCAGCCCGCTTAAAAAAAACTCCCCATAAATACCCAAAATAACGCAATGGATGCCCCAGTATTTACATTTTAACAACAATATTATTTACACGTACAACAACAACAACAAAATTTCCTGCTCTTCCCACCAGCAGTCCTCCCTTGAGGACCAGCACAGACATCGCACGTACACAGCATGTACCCACGGTCACTCTCAGCAACCCAACAAAACACCTAATCACACCCTCGCGTGGAGAGAGCCACGCTCCCCAGCGGTAACGTTTAACTCGCCCTAACCCCCACCGTGGTCGTCAACCCACAGCAACATCCACTGACCATACTCTCAGCTAGTGCAATTTCGGGGATGAGCAGCAACTCGGCCATGCTCCTCCCTTACTATCCCATCAGAGATGGACACACACCAGCCTCGTATAGTCCGATGCTTTATAGCCCAGGGAAGGTTCATCCCCCAGCAATGCCAGACCCCATGTACTCCCCCCACGGGGCAATGTTCTCTTATAGAGACAATAACACCCTAACCCAGATCCCGTGAGCCCCCGGCACACCAGGTTCAGTCTGCCACCGCACAACTGAACCATGACTCCCCGAGCCATATGAGCACATGGCCCATTAGTTTAAGACATACCACGGAGGTTTCGCCTCCGGGCTGTCAGGTCAGCCATCAGCCATAGGCCGATGTGACCACAACTCGTGCATCACCCAATCAACAATGGCAGGCATAACAGATGGAATATTTGCCCCACCCCGGTTTTTCCCGCGCGCTCAAAATGGCGTCCCCCTTCGCCCAGCGCGTTCGCGCAATATCTCGCGCGCACTCAAAATGGCGGCCCTTTCCGCAAAGCGCATCGTCGCCATACCCCGCGTGCGCGCAAAATGGCGGCCCAACGTGCGAACACGTGCCAAAAATGGCGGCCCATGCGAACACGTGGCCAGTTTTCTCCATTCGTGCACCCCAGCTTCCCTATGCTGGGGGTCACAAACGCATCCCCCGTCTTATTGTAACAACCCCAACAACGATAGACGCACAGCCCCAGCTTGCTGCGCACAGCTGTCATATCGTGGAATTTTTAACCAATATTTTACCAACCACATTGTTACACAACCCAACTCGCCAAGCAACTCGTGGCTGCATGCATCAACCAATACGCGACGCCACTTGGCGCCAATTTACGATCCCATTAGCATTAACATCTAAGCCACCCACAACGGCGTCATCGCGCACCCTCATTTTCAAAAAGCTCAATTACCCCTATAATATACACGCAATCTCGTGTGCACAACACCCATACAACCAAATTTTGGGTCCCCCTCTATAATATACACGCAATCTCGTGTGCACAACAACCATACAACCAAATTTGGGTCCCCCTCGAATTTGTTACCAATTTCCAACAGGTACGCACAATATAATAACAATCTCAATTCCAATAGTCAACCACTGCATCGCACCCCATAACCATACAGAACGGTATAACAGCACATGCAATCAGCATATCGCGATCACACGCGTACATTTAAGCACAATAGCAAGCAGATCTGCAGGCAACCAACACACCATTAATCCTGTCGTAACTTTGCAGCAACAACACAATTATTCTCTCTCTTGCAACAATCGCATCGCACACAGCACCTCGCAGCACAATACACCAAAAAAAATATTTTTTTTTTCCAATTAAGCCCATCACACAAGGTAACCCACAAATAATACAGCGCAAGATACCCGACGCTCCCAAGTTAATAATTAACTTCACCATCAAGATAAAACTCCACGCAGCAGCGCACACACACAATTTGACACTCAGCAAATACAGCAGACTCTCCGTCCATTCTCAACACACGCACACACTTATATTAACACCAAGCAGATAGCGCGTTCATCGTTATTACACACACATACACAGTCCGAACCGCGCTCCGCACAATCGAGTCATAAGAGAAAACCAAAATAGCCCCCCGGCCCTCGAAAGATGAGTGAGGTGTGTGTTAAGGCCGGGTGCGTATCGTTATGACTCGCCCGGGGCTGCAGCAAGAAGAGGACGGCAGGGTGGCAACTTGAGACGCCTCGCAGAACTCGTTCGGCGACTTGACGGCTCCGTTGTCACGCACCCGAGCCAGGACGGGAAGCTCCCGCCCCAGCAGCTGCAGCATCGGCGTCTTCTCCTCGCAGCACCCCCTCGAAAAACAGCAGCTCACAGCAGGCTGCTCACCCCGCGGCACCTCCAGATGGCAGCGCAAGGCTGCCTCTCCGCCGCGATGTTGAAGATGGCGGCGTCCTCCCGCCGCGGTGAAGACAAGATGGCGGCTTCCCGCCGTTTCTCCCCTGCCACGCCCAAGATGGCGTCTTCGTGCCACGTGGCAATGGCGCTGGCAGCGCAGGAAAGGCAGAGGCCTGCGGATCACCACCGGGCCTCCCCGACGTCGTCCTCGGCGTGGTGAACTCACACAGTCGCCAGCACGATTTTCAAGGTCCCCATCTGCATCACCATCTGTCTCCATCGTAAGTTGGCATCCTCCGGCACAGACAGGTCCACCGACGCGGCGACACCTTGCTCACCCGGACCCGTACTCGTTCCAGAACGGATCTCCTCTTCCATCGCAGGCAGGTCCACTGTCTGAGGAAGGTCGTCGTCGTCGGATGATGTAGCAGGAATATTTTTTTTTTTCTTTCTCTCTCAGTTGTTTTGAGATGCCGTTTCACTTCTGACTCCAGTGTAATAAAAGGACTCAGAACGCTTCTCGCTGACTCCGTGTCCTTTATTTGGGGTTCGCGTTCTCCTTCCCACACGGCACTCCTCCTGAGACTCTCTCCCTGGCAGCCCCACATCTGCCTTCGCTCCCGTAGCCTTCCACGCTCCTGCAGCTCCGCTGCAGGCTCTTGGCACAGCCCTCTGGCTGCTCCCCCAGCAGCTCCATCGCTGCTCCCTGTTCCTCCGTGCGTGGCGATCTCGCCACCTCCCAATGTCAGCCCTTCGTGGCCTCTATGGCTATCTCGCCATTTCCTACCTCAGCCCTTCGTGGCCTCTGTGGCTATCTCGCCACTTCCTACCTCAGCCCTTCGTGGCCTCTGTGGCTATCTCGCCATCTCCACCTCAATCCTCCACTCTCCTTCCACCCCGCTGGCTGGCGCCGTCATGAGCCCCTCAGCCACCAGGCTGAGGCACGGCGACCACCCAACGTGTTCACCACCCTTCACTCCCCCTCCCCGACTGACCCAGATAGCTTCCTGTCTCCCCGCTATAACTTCTCCCCCACGTCACCCTGACTCCTCCCTCTCGGATCGTCATATCCGCCCCGCCCATTTACGCCCGCATTACACATGGACTGACACGCACACTTGGACTTAAACACACACACACATTGACGTACACACACAGACATCTGGCGTTGCCCGGGCAAAAAAGACACAGCCAGACATCGACTTACACACACACATGGAACTAAACACACACACATATGGACTCCACACACATACATCGACTCACACACATACATCGACTTACACAGCAATCCCCGATGATGCCACAGCTAGAGCAATTTTCTCTCTGGCGAGCATTAGCGAGGAGCAGTTTGAAAACAAAGGTCTTCCCAGTGTTGTATATGTTGTAATTATGGAATTTTGATAAAAATCATAAAAATTAATGAAATTTCAAAAATGTGTAAATCGCATAAATTATGTTAATGTGTGTAATTATATGCATAAATTATGATCATCACGGAGATAATCGTAGTAATTTATGCGAATGCTTGCGATTATGTTAATGTGTGCAGTTATGATAATTAAGCTTAGTTTCGTTTATCCAGAGTTGTATCAATCAGGATAACACGATTATCATTGATTAAACATTTACTGATTATCTTTGTGTTTTTATGTTATGTTAGGTCTCCAATTTCATATCTCATCGCAGGCTACAGTTCTTAGGAATAAGACAGTTTTGCATGGACTTGGAAGAAACACTCGAGATACTTCAGTGTTAACAATTTTATTCTAAACAAACATGTAACATTCTAGCATGCAAAGGCAAAAAGCATACGTCAATCGATTCATTGGCGAGATTATGCAATTAACGAACTGAAGGCTAACATTCTTCTAACAATCGTAATTTCTACTTTCCCACCAGACATCTCAGTAGTTCCCCCATGTATCGAGCACAACCGGCGACTGGCGGAGTTTTAAAACAGGCATGCAACGATATTCATATGAAGGCAATACAGGCAACTTATTATGCCCCAGAGGCTAAGCACATCAATCGATTCGTTGGCAAGATTATATCTGTTAACGGAATGTTTGAGACAATCGTGGGTGAGGGCGTGTGTGTTGGTGGGAGAGCGAATCTGGCTCTGTTTTAATTAATTCTTCGGCGAGACTCTATGGCAAAGAAACAGGTTTGACACGATATTCACTATGTGCTTCCTTGAGTCTGTGAGTGGGGGAAGTGATACGACCCTGGTTCGCAGATTCCTCTCGCCCGTGCGGGTTGCAGCCGCGACTTTCTCCGCAGGGAGGTGAGCGGCGGCGCTTAGTGGCGCTTGGCGGTCCTCGGTAGCTGACGGCGCGGTGGCCCGTTCTCTGCAGCTCTGGCGGCGGCGCTCGTTCGGAAGGCTTTGACTCTCTTTCTCCACTGCTGGGATGACGAGTCGGTTTTCGTTGATGCTGGTTGATCCGTGTGTGCATATTGAACACACGGCGCATGCGTTGGCGCTGTCCTCTTCCTCACAGCCGTTCGATCAGGCTTTCTCCACTGCTTCGTGCTCTCTGCTTTGCTCGCTTGGTCAACGCTTGGCGATCTCCGCCCTTCCTGCAGGTTGTTCGCTGGTCGTCACTCTGGCGATGAACGATGCTTCGTTCGTTGCTGGGTGGACGTTGGGTGTCTTTGTTTGCTCGAGAGTGATAGCTGGAGTCTCCGTCAGCTTCACTCGCAGCTCGCTCGCGACTCAGGGTAGCCATTCTTCTTAGGTGGTGCAGACCTCGGCTTGTCGATGCACGTCGCTACCCCGCGAACATCGTCATTCTGGATGACGGAAGAGCTTCTTCGTTGTCGGCGTTGAGATGAAATGGGGCAGGAGCCCTGGAGATCTCTGGTGGGGGCCGTAGCCCCGGAGACGAGATGTCTTGAATGGATTTTTCCTCGGCTTATATTGGGAAAATCCACTCAGTTTTTCCGAGTTGTTCAAAGGCCGGGTCATATAACTTTTCCCTTTGTTCGTGTGCGTTTCGTCCGTGTGTGTCGTGTGCGTGTCCGTCCGTATGTGTCGCGTGTGTGTTTATTGGAGCTTTAAAGACCAGCTGTCCGTAATAATTCTGGAAGGCGGGGTGGGGTTTCCTCGCGAACGGCGCCACACGAGTCATCAACCTAAACCAGACCGACGCTTCGCGTTCGTACCGAGGTTACAAAAATCATAATCCACGTTTTTTGATTATGAATAATATTGGTCGCGAAAGCCTACGCGTTAAGCGATTTCTATAATTCCTTCCCTCGCTCTGGGCGTTTATCCTTTGTCTCACACAGCTTAAGTTGTTTTTGGTTTGGAAGTTAATATGCGATTCATTTGGCTGCTTAGTATCATTGTGATTTGATTGCAAGCGACTCCAGGTATGCTGTAGCCGTGTTCACGGTTGAGTCGTGGTTTGATCTCCCTATGGGGAAATGTTATTTGCTCGCGTGTGCAAATCTTGCTGTCCGTGCTGCGGGGAGACAAAGACGGCTATGCTCCGTCATTGGAGCACCCTGCGCGTGTGTTTATTTATTTATTTTTGGGAGGCATCTGTTAATTTCCTTTCTCGAGCCGTTCCCCTCGCCACGAACTTTTATGAGGGTCATTTCCTGGCTTTGTGTGTGTGTTCCGTGGTCGTTTCTCTCGGGAAGACAAAGACGGCTGTGAGCTGCTCGCTTCCCCTGGAGTGTTGCGTGTTGGTTAATTATGATAGACTTCTCCGCTCTTAACTCTCCTAGGAGATCCACTTTAATTTCGTACTTATTATTTGATTTCTTGTTATTATTTAATCTGATATCCCGGGGCTAGGGAATTCGTTTTTATGTTTTTTTTTTTAGGAGCGACCCTGACTGCCATAATTATTATTTGATGCTTCGGCCCGGCCGCGTAGAAATTATTAAGGGTAAATAATGTCCGTATGGAATTAATACATGAGGATTCAAACCCGTCTGTGCTTTCTTGTTGTCGATGCTATTTTTTTTGTTAAGAATATAATTATATATATTTTGTGGCCTGGTTTTGTATTGTAAAAGGGCCTTTGAAGGAATGGGTGTTATCCTAACAACCCCTTGCGACTTCCCCCCCCCCCCCCTTTGTTCTGTGTGGAATTTATGACATTTGATGGCTATCTTTCTCCTGCCTTCTGACCTTTGAAGCGAAGTGTGTCATTCAGACTGTCTCCTCGACAGACCTGTTCTTCACCTGAGGATGGCTGCTTGCGTTGTGGCCGAAACGTCGTGAGAATTATTTTATTATCTTTTATTTTTATTATTTTATTATTTCCATTCTACATGACTTTACCGAAAGAACCAAGTAGATGAACTCCTTCCACTGTTTAGAGGTATTGGAAAGATGTGTGCCCTTTGGCAACATGGAGAAGCATTGGGAGAAAGTAGCACTGCTGATTTTGGGGATGAACTGTGTAGACTCGTCCGAAGGCATCAGATTCACCGTCAGCAGCACGTCGCTTCCATTTTTTTTTTTATCAGTCCATGTATCGTAGGAGGGAACTTAATGGAAGAGCAGGTTGGCAGCAAATGGGTCACTTGGGCACAAAACAAAGAACGCTATAAGGGTGGTATCTTGTGGAGCTAGGGCCTGTTGTAGGGCATTTGGTGATGTAGATGCGTTGACCATTTTGGAGGTGAAGCGCCAAATGGACGACTGTGGGGGAACGGTCATGGATGGGGAAGCCAAGAATTCAGCAAATGGCCTCATTGTTGCTGATGTATGTTCCTTGGAAAAAAAGTTTGAGCTCATGCACACTTTGCCCCTCTGTTTTGTAAGGCAAAGACAACCATGTTCAGAGCCTTTGTTGATGTATTGGCAAACATATTTGATGGCTTTTTTTAGAATAGCAGAATTTCACATTAAAGTGGGCCTGGAAGATCTTGCACAGAAGAGGGCAGTAGGGAACGATCCACCGGTTTTAAACGTTAATTAGCGAGTTAGTGGCAGGTCTGAGCGTTATTTGCAATCCACCATGCTCAGTATTTCTGTGACGATGATAGAGGATAGCCATCAAGGGCTGACTGAGTGTCTTTTAAGTAGTTCCGTGGATACCTCTTGGTACACCCGTGGTCTTGCATACATGGCGCATTTGGATAGAACTGGCCACATTGGCCATGGACCATTTGGTAACAGACCACATAGAAAAAGGGCAGGGTGTTGATGGGGGTGAGGTAGCCCAGCACTGATAAATGTGTCAATGTGACTTGCATGAATTGTTTCCCTCATCCATAGCAAAATGTGAGCATGAGGAAGACGACGTTTTTGCCACCCAATGGTGTGCAAGTTACTGCTTGTCTATCCAAAGACACCGCATTTGTTGGTCGTAATAAGCATAATGAGGTCATAAATTTTGAGTTTTAAGACCCTCGCTAAGATGTCATGTCTGTCTGGTGGCTTTTGGTTTGGATAAAGGTAAACCTGGATCTCCATTCATTTGGGATTGCAAGTGAAGGTGATGAAGAGATGGGGCGTGGCATATTGGCTGATGTATGTCATGGCATCCTGAGTCTTCTCATGCATGTGTAATAAAGGTCGTTGAGGCGACTTCTGGAATCCGATCTTTTATTTACTTTTCATTACAGCTCTCCTTCACGCTGCTGACCGGCAGTGTGAGAGGGATAGATAGAGAGAGAGACGTGCAGCCACGTGGCAACTTGGAGCCCCACTCTCGCGTGGCCTCCTCCTCCGTTCGTTCCAGTTCTGACCACGTGTTGTTTGTCTCCACCCCTATTTAATACCCGGGTCACGTGGTACGTTTCCACCAATCCTGGTTAGCCTCTATGGAATATTCCAGACTCCCTCGTAGGCTCCCCATTGGCTGTGGCCAAAGCCAGCAAAACCAATCTTCTACTTACAGCTGTCACCTTTCCATTACATCAGGGCCACGCCCCTAGGCTTCCCCCCATTGGCTATTGACCAGGACCGGCAGAGCCAAACATCATGACGAGTTGTGATACGTCAGTGAGCCTGATATATCCTCACATTACACATGCATCTTGGTGGAGCTGTGAAGGATGAAGGCAAAATAACTAATCAGCCCACATTGTGACCGTTTGCATCTCCTTTGGCATTGATGGCATCCCAGAGATGAGCATACTGTTCACACGCAGGCGGTTTTGATTCAGTTGAATGTAAAGAAGGCGCTCACTCTTAATGTTGGCACTAATCGACAACATATTGGTGAAAGAGGTTGGCATACCATAATATGTGGTTTCCTCCTCTGTCCATGATCACGAAGGAATAGAAGTTTTTTTAGAGGAGACAGTTTCGTGAGGATGTCTTTGTCTTGCAGCTTTGTAATTGGAGGAATTTTAACGTGGTACCCATCTTGGCCTTGCGACAGGAAAATGTGTTATTGTAGGGCATCGTATGCTCTGTTAGTGTCAGGAAATTGTGCGATGGTGTTTTCTTGGTAGGAAGAACAATGTTTCTCTCACAATGTTCCTCACCCACCGTAAGAAAGCAAGGTCAGCAATATTTCCGTGCTCCCCGCTTTGGTGGAAAGTATGGGTGATGTTCCCACGAATGTAACAAAACGATAAACGAAATGCAATGGGCTGTAGCTAAGAAAGTTAAACGTATTTAGCAGTATAACATATTAATCAGCATCGCAGTACTATAGCGTGACATGAGCAATCGAAACAATAGAAATGCATTGAAGAAATAAGCTGAAATAAGTCTACATTAAAGAGCAGCAGTACGCACAGGTAATTTGAGAAGCAGGCTACAGTCTAGATTATAGACTGCCAGTAGGGTGACTCAATGACATAAGCATTGCCACAGTCTACATAAAAGCTGGCAATATGGTCAGCAGCTAAAAAAGCAGGATACAGTCAGCATGAAAAGTTTGCAGTACACTGAGTGAGGTAAAGAAGCGGGCAACAGATCATAGACTGGCATACACTCATAATGGCCAAAAGCAAAATTAGCAGTGTAGATAATAGTGCCAGTGCACTGACGTTAATTAATCAGCAGGCAGCAGGCCACAGCACAGACTGGCAGTACTGTCGCAGTGTCATAAAAACACCTAAAAAAGGAAATACCTTATTTTCCCGCATATAACCCGTGGGGTATACCACTTTTTACAAACAAAACAAGACCCTGCGGGGTATATGGAGGTGCGGGCTATCCCAAAAATATTTTACACGTGTGACATGTCATAACTCGTAAAAAAAATCATGGTAGGACTATCCACTATGCAACACTTACCTTTGACTAAAGCACTGCTGAATAAACCACTCACACAAAAATTGCACATGTTATCACATGTTAAATTATTCGAATTGTTTGTACAATGAAACGACAATGTTTGAAGTGAACGCACTTTGTTTACCGGCGACGGGAGAGCTGGGGGAGAGAGGTGGGGGTAGAGAGAGGTGGGGGTTGGGGGTGGGGCAGCTGGGGGGAGAGAGGTGGGGGGTTGGGGGCGAGGCAACGGCGTTACCGTAGTTCCGCTATTATCTGCGCAGTGCGCAATCTACCAGTGCTAAAATTGTACTTATCGACCAGTTATGTGTTACTTATTTATTGGATATTTACTTTTGTTACTTATTAACTATATTACGTTCGCTCGTTTCCGGTTAGTTTGTTTTCTTTATGAACGTTATGATTTGAATGTTAACAATTGATAGTGGAATGTATTACAAATGTAAACTTAGTATTAATATGATGGCATTAAGCTGCGGTAACGACGTTAAAGATATGAATGCATGCGGAGTAAATGGAGGTGCGGGCTATCTGAAATTTGTTTTACACAAAACGCTATTTTTGCGGGGTATATGCGTCTGTGGGTTATATGCGTCTGTGGGTTATATGCGTCTGTGGGTTATATGCGTATGCGGGCTATATGCGGGGAAATATGGTAATTAGCAACCTAATAATGAAATTAGTTTTCTGCACACAAACATTATTATTGTAATATTTGCCAAATTATTTGTTTCATAATAGTAAACAATGAACCTGAGTTCTTAGCGAAAGATTCAATAAAACTGTACTTTACATTGCCATGGTGAGGCCTCGTCCCGTGCAGAGCCCGCGGCCTCGCCTAGATTGCCCAACCGGAGGTAACACATTTCCAGGCTGGGGGCTGGGCCGCACTCCCCACCCACGCTGCAATAATGCTATGTAAGCGCTTCAATATTAATATATACGGACTTTATATCAGTAACTGCACGCATTGGGTTGGTGGAGGACATAAGACCGTGAAGAATGAACCTCAGCGTTGTGTGTATATTTTTTAAGCATTGTTAATGCGAATGAAATTTTTTAGCGACCGTGTGTGCGTTGCTAGAGGCAACTTCTGTCAGCGTTTCGCGCATGCGCAATTGTGTGCTTTGTCCCGCGCCGGGCGGCAAATTTACATAAATAAATAAAAATAAATCGCACAAAAACGCTATTGTAACAAATTTTAAGGTAACGGACGGTAAAACAGAATAGGGCTTGCCCACCGCGGGGCTTCCGGTGTGGTAGCTGGCAAATTTTTGTTTACGTAAACCCCACCATTTGAGAGCCAAATCCCTCGCAAGCGCACGTGCGCCGACAGACGGACGGACAGTCAAAAAAATTATTTTATAGGTTAGATTATGCAATTGTATTCACTCAGCAGCAACATCACCCCCTACTGCAAACACTTGGCAGAACCCTCTGGAAACAAATATCTTCAGATTCGGTAAGGCCTGCCTGGGTAAATAAGCAGAATAAAATATTTGTAACTAGGAAACGAGTCTTGGCTGTTTTGATGTGTTGATGTGCGCTGTGTGTTTATGTGCATCAGCTTCTGGCCTCTGGCTGATGAACCGGGCATCAACCCGGGCGACCTCGACTTGACCCCCCGGCCTGAGCGGAGGCTCCTGTTCCAGGGGAAAACCTTCCAGTTCCTGCACGCCAAGCAGGTGCCATTCCATGCTTGTTCCGCTCCACACGTGTTTCGTTCCAAGCGTGTGCCGCTCCACACGTGTTCCGCTCCATGCGTGTGCCGTGCCACGAGTCTCAGGGTCAGGATCATGTTCTTGGCTCGGCTCCGTCTTGGCCTCTAACTCAGCCCAGCTCAGGCCGTGAGCCACTCAGTCGTTTCCAAAGAAGCGTGAACAGGGGGAGAACATACCCTGAATTCCAGTAAGATGGAATTCAGGGCAAGCCACGGTGGCGAGATGTTAACGGCCTCGCCTGATATGCAAGAGGTCGTGGGTTCGATCCCGACCCAAACGCCTGCTGTATATTTGTAGTTTGCGTCTCTTTCTCTCCCGGTGTCTTGTGGAATTTTCTCCGGGTCCTCCGGTCATTTGGGACCAAGTCGCTACTGAAAAAGAGCTTTATAGCTCAGTGGGCGTTACCTGGTAAAAATATTTTTTGTTTAATAGTATTTATTTTAGCCTCCAATAAGAAATAAAAATACAATGATTTGCCCAGAAAAATCCGAGCGGGGCGCAGTGCACGCATAAGAACACTTTAGTAGAAGCGACGCCGACGTGACCACGCGAAGTAGGAGATGGTGCGTGTCGTGTGTGCACCGGCGATCTTGAAGCTGCACGTGCGTACCGGGCCCTCCGCCCACGGCGCCTGCAGCCTTTGGCGTTGTCACAGGAGAGCGTTGTATGTACGCATATGTTGTGACTGTGATTGTCAGTGTGTGGCAGAGGTGTGGACTCGAGTCATGTGACTTGGACTCGAGTCAGACTCGAGTCATGAATTTGATGACTTCAGACTCGACTTGGACTTGCATAACAATGACTTTGTCCCACCTCTGAGGTGTGGACTCGAGTCATGTGACTTGGACTCGAGTCAGACTCGAGTCATGAATTTGATGACTTCAGACTCGACTTGGACTTGCATAACAATGACTTTGTCCCACCTCTGGTGTGTGGTGCCGGGCTTACGAAGCCACGGCGGATAATGTGTTGGCATTATGTGTAGCCCGCTTACTGGACGTAGTACCAGCCCTAGCGGGGCTTGGGTGAGCGATGGTCAGCACGGAGACACCACGTACAGTGTGCGGTGTGGGCTCCCGGTGGGGGAGCGAGAGGGAGTTTCAGCCAGCCAGGGTTACGTTGGGGCATGATACGCTGCGTGACTTGCCGACACGTGACCGGATGATATTGGAGGGGGGCACCGGTGGACGGGGGCCTATGGGCGGTCACGTGGTATTAAAGAGCTCTCGGGGAGCTTTCAGGAAAGACCTCGAGAGATCTAGAAGGTGGGCGGGGTGAGGGGCGGAGCCAGTCCCAGCCCAGGCCGATATAATGGGGGCCCCGTGAGGGGCTTGGGGTTCTTCTTGTTGCTGGTGATGAAGATCCACGTCAGGTAAAAGAAGCCTCTAGCCACGCAGTCCGGGACCCAGCTTGTGGTCCGGGCCGGGATAGCGAACCATGCCTAGTTCTGCCGTAGCGTGGCTAGATTAGCATTCAACACCCAAGTGTAGGTTGTGTTGTGTTATGTTGAGTTCTGAATAAATAGTGTTGCTCCCAAGACAACATCTGCGACTCAGTTGGACTCACTACATATACATTAAACTTATTTTGGACCTTACATAGCCAACCGTGTGAATTGGAGGTGCCGACGTGGGCCGTCTTCTGTGTTCCAGCACAAGCGGTTGGCGGTACCGATCGCGCTGGCGGGCGGCGCGGCATTGTGCCTGTGCTCCCCCGGCCAGCGCGCCGAGCCGCGGCACGGAGAAGGTTTCTGCGTGGTGGAGCCAGAGGCTGGCTGTTCGCAGCCCTCGTCCCAGGTGCTGGCGCAGGACGCGCGAGCGTGGGCTGCCCAAGTCGGCGTACGCCTCCGCACGTGAGTCCAGTGGCGCTCGAGGGGGCCACCGGCCGCTCGTCGTCGTCGCGCACGGAGGGCGTCCTCGGGAGAAACGCGACCATGCGGCGTGATGCGGCATGACTCGGCGGGCCCAGTGGAAGCCCAGCGGCGGAGCGTTCACCGCTCGTTGCAGACGTCCACGGTTCGGATCTGGCAGGCCGCCCGTGGTCAATGCTGCCGTCGCATGCCCCGCGTCATGATGCAAATTTTACCAATTAGAAAATTACCGGCAAATTACTCGATTGGGAAACACGTAGAAATCGTCGCCCCCTGCTCGGAAAAATGGCCTTGAGACTCGGTGAGGCTTTCGTGGGTAAACGGTGTCACCAGCACAAAGGAGATACACTTGCAAAGTTTGACATTCTCACAAACTTCTGACAAGGGTTTATTTATCATCATCGTCATCAGCAGCAGCCATGATCAATCCACTGCTGATATTGCTTGTATGACTGCTGCTGATGAATCAAAGAGGTGGGTGTTTCTGGGAACAGTGTATTGAGTGCTGATGCTTGATTTCAGCATTTGGTATGTGGGAAGAAGTTGGCATGTGCTTGCGGGGCATGCGTATCATTGTTGGTATTTGTGTCTGATATCTAATAACTGGTATTTACTTTCAATATTCCTGTATATGTAGCAATATACATCAGACATTCATAGGCACCTTAGAAGTGCAGTGGGTATTCTTAGCGTTACACGCGGTTACCACTACTCACCTGGTGTAGCGTCAGCCATTGGTCAACAGGGGGTAACGGCGAGTACGGCCTGTATCAAGTAACGCCGTTAGGCCACGAAACCCAGAAGGTGGTTGGGAACCGGAGATACACACCCCAGGCCCCCGGTGGGGGCAGGGGGATTATGCAATAGTCCAGGTCCCTCCAGAAGGTTCTAGAGAGTAGGCGTGGCCAGGGGCGGAGTGACCCTGGGAGCTGTATATAAGGCGGACCCCTGAACGGGTTTGCCGTCGTCGT